>NC_048909.1:11201668-11267854 GCF_011077185.1 Oxyura jamaicensis
AACGGCAGTTGGCGGTGCTGCGGCGCCCGTGGGGCGGCGGCGGCGGCTCTGCGCCGGGGCCCCGCTGCCGGAGTCCGCCGGGCGCCGCGTGCGTGGGCCCCGTCCCGCAGGTGCTGAGCCGGGCCCGGCCCGGCCGCGCTGCGCTGAGGCCAGGCGCGTGTGCTCGGGGCTCGCTCACCTTGCCGGCCCGAAAGCGGCAGGCACCGCGGCAGAAAGTTGCGCAAATGAGGCCTGCGCTGGGGTCTTTCTGGCTGGCTGCTTCGTGGGGAGGAGCAGCGAGGTCGCGTTCCCGGTAACCCTGGGTTTGAGGGAGGGCAGCAAATGCTCCCTGCCACGGGCGGGCTCTGCAGGCACGGCCTCAACCCGGGGCAGGGGGGACGCGACTGCAGCTGGTGCCTTTGCCGGGGCCGTCCTGCCTGATTTCTCTGCTCGTTGCATTCATCGTGCTGCCAGGCAGGTGCCCCACCGTTCCGTCTGTCTCGTTTCTTCCGCAGTACGACTACAGCTTCAGGACGGAGCAGAGCGCAGCGGCCCGCCTGCCGCCCAGCCCCACCAGGTGCCCGCCGGTCCCGCCGTCCTGAGGGGGCTGCCGGCGCTGGAGCAGCTGTGTGCGTGCATACTACTGAGCGGGATGCGGCGCTAGGGGCCCTCCCAGCAGAGCTCTGCTCATCCAGCTATCGCCACCCACCCTGCGCTGCACCGCCTCCTCCTGCACACGTTGTTCCATGCATTTGGACCGTGCAACCCTTCGGCAGCTGCCCTCACCCTTCTATGCTGCTGCGGACGAGTCTCCACGTGAGTACGTTACTCAGAGCCTGGCTGGCAGTCTCTCGGTTGCTTCTGTTTCCATGTACCCTGCTGCAGGACAGTCACAAAAACAATAGACTGTAACGAAGCCCTGTGAAGAGCAAGCTGTGAGCTCACAGACGATCAGGAATGCTCATCAGCTAGCCCTAAGAGAGAGTAAAAGATAACAGCCGGTTAACAGCAAACTCCAGACATCCCGCCCAAGCTGGCTGCTTTGCTCTCATCGCCCCATGCACGTCGCTGGGCAGGCGGCACCGAGCCGTGGCAGACACTTCGTTGGCCTCTGCTGAGGTCCGGGCATGCAGCAGCTCTGCCGTGGCCAGGTTCAGCCCCAGACTGTGGTCTTCGTTTTTGCTGCAGGCTCATGGAGCCAGGGTCACTTGCTCAGACCTGCTCTGGGCCCTCTCCCCAGTTGCTGGCAAGGGGGAGGAGCACAGAGATCACGAGCGGCACTGCGGTCTCTGAGGTGAAGCACCTTTGCTTTGCACAGGGTGTCCGTGTATCTGGCAGGACCTTGAGTGACAGACGTCCCATGTGTCCTTCTGGGCTGGATGCTGACAGCAAGCCAGCAAGACCCCTGTAACGTCATGCTGACCCCTCACTGCAGCTGCCTGCTGAGCTGTGGCCCTGCTGACAGGGCGGATGCTGTCACCTGTCTGTTACTTTGGACAGTTTTCTCATTTTTGCCCCGCTAGCTGCTAAAACAAAAGAGATGTGCCTGTTCCCCTTTGCACTCATGGAAGGAAGCACTGAAGTCTGGCGTAGCGCAGGATGAGAGTTGATGCATTAAACCCTGACCTCAGCCTCCTTGTGATCGGTGACCTAAGCTCACTCCTGAGCCAAATGCATGTCTTGGAGAACTCAGTTGCTGTAATGAGTTACTCAGAAATGCCCATCTGACTCTCTGCTTCTTTTTCAAGTCTCTGCTGTAGAACAAAACTACATCATGGCAGCAAAATGGTAATTTTTAAGTGTTCAACTTTTTGTATTGTAAAATACTGATTACCTAAACCCATTGAAACCCAATTGCCATAGTAACAAATAACAGTATTGCCGCTCTCGGTCTGGGTCACATGTATGCCCTGACCTGCTTTGCACTGCTTTTGGTTGATCTTGTATTTTCTAGTTGGACAGAATGGTAACTAACAGTAGGTTTTGTACTGTCGGCTTGTATTTTTTATTTGTACATATGTAAAATATTTCTTGTCCAAAGATTCATTTCTGGTTTTAAGGCACCATACCATATATCTAGGATAATGAGCACAATATAACTTAACATTCAGGATAGACTGACTCCAGTTATTTGCTTCAACAACTTCTAATCAGCTGATAATTTTCTAAAACTGCCTCTGTAAAGCAAGGCTGTGCGATTTGAAAGCATAGGCAGATTTGGTTGCAGGTGTGTCATAATTTGGTCAAAAGAATTAAAGCTATGTACATCAACTCTGGAGGTTTGGTTGACCCCCTGGAAGTGCTCATTTACTTGAAGGTTGCAGCACCATTTTTAGTTCTTATTTATCCTGCAGGAAAGCAAAGCCAGACCTCACTGCCAAGCTTCACAAAGGCTAGATTGATGATGCCGACATCAACAAATGAACATACCATGGCAGCCTGGTCATTCGGCTCAGGTTCACTTGAAGTTCAAATCCACTCTGTGCTGTAGTAGTATGCCCGTCTCATCCATCTTTTGTCGTTCTATTTTTCTGCTTGTAATTTGTTCTGTAGTTTTCTGTGGCATCCACTTATAGCTTCTCCTTTAGTGGACACTGCAGGTAGGTCGAAGCTGACTGCAGCAGTGCATTCCTCATAGCTTTGGGACGACAGAGTTGCAGACAGCTGACCTTCGCTGTTACTGATGGTGGGTGAGCAAGGGCTGCAAGGCTAGTGCTGAGCTGCCAGTGCAGAGTCTGCAGAGCTCCAGGGGCAGTTTCTGCTGCCAGGAGATAGGGAGACAGCTACAAGGAGCACCTCTTCCATCTGTGTCTTCCTGTGCTGAAGGCAGGACTGACTGTGCCACAGTGAGGAGCAGCTTTGGTAGCTGCCAAGCTCAGCATCCAGGCAAGCACTTGCTACGTATGTCTTGGGAAAATGGGCACATAGCTGTGAGTCCCTTCCTGTGAGATTTAGCTTAGAGCATCCGGAGATAAAACTGATGCTTTAATATTTATAGCAACAGTTGCACTTGCTCAGTCTTAGCAATAGTAAGTTCAGCTTTCTCTTCGGTGACCTACAAGAAACACTGGATGGCTCAAAATGCTGCCAGGACATCCAGCTGGGACAAGCGTCTAAGAAATCTTCGGGATATATTTGTATAGTTGGTTCTCACTGTCTCTTCTCTTACACTGGCCTAGCAAAGCTACTTCAGGGATGCATCTGCAAAGAAACTTGGAAGATAAATTTGGTCTTTACAGTGGGGTTTTGCACTGTGGCACTTCAAAGATAGCTGTTAGTGAAAGCATGAGCAGTAAAACTGCAGTTCTTTCTGTAAGAGTGCAGAAGAGATGTTTGAGTAAAGAGCTACAGCTGCTGAAAAGCAAGTTGTGCTCTCAGACATGTTAACCAGAGGCTAGAAAACTGTGGACATCTCCGAAGCAGAGAGGGCTCAGAGTCAATACTCAGAAGCACAGTGAGACACACAGCACAGGGTGACTGATTTTATCTTTTCAGTCCACCGATTCTAGGAAGCTTTCCTGCTGCACCTCTGAATTCTGCATATCACGGGCATCAGATCAGCATTTCCACAGGCAGGTTCTGTTTGCTGTTCCGTAACTTTTGTACTCTCAGTAACTCATTGCAAGGCTGGTCCTTGCATCCTCACAGCAATGTGCCAGAGCCAGCACAAGCATCCCTCTGCATCCTCCTCCCTCCCTGTCGAATAGGCAAGTGTGCCTCTACTGGTCCAGGCAGTAAATATTCAGGGAGCCTGATATTGATGTTTGTCTGTGGAGAAGCCTTCTGGAGCATAAGGGGAGGGGATGTGTCAGTGGGAAGCAACAGAAGTGGATTTGCAGAGCTTTACCAGATGTGTTTGGCTACCTTCTTCATATTTCTAGAACAAAACTGGGCACCAGGTAGCGTAATCTTGTGGCTGATGCAAAGATTAGTTTGCCAAATCATCCAGCAGATCCATATCTCTGAAACAGAGACAGAAGAGCAGCAGTGAGGGGTTTACTTACTGCAAAATATACCTTCTGATGTGAGTTAGTAGTGACGTGCTGCCTCCTGGATTTCCCACAGCAAAGAGCGTACCAAGATGACTCATGGACCGTCCAGGACAGACTGCGATGTCTCACGTGTTAATTATGGAAAGGCAAGAAATTAGTGCAGAAAGTAATGTAAAGAGTGAACTTTGTAGTAAAATTCAAGTGTGGACTGACTTAGCAGATGTCTTCCTGTGGGAGCATCTTGTAGCTGTAGTGGTATAGGAATAAACGTTGTCATACTTCGTTCCTTTGACTGTCACTGAGATTGCCTCAGTGTTCGTAGGAAAGGATCCCTTGTGAGCCTCCTGTGTAGTAGGACGATGTTGGTAGTTTGTAACTTCGGGCTTGTGGGGTTTCGCACCCGCCCCGTGCCCCTGCTGGTTTCCTGAACTCCTCAAACCGAACCTGCGACCTCAGAGCCTGTAGGAAGCGCTGACTGGGCACGGCACCGCAAGCTGGATGCTGGTGGCGAGGGAGCATGTCCAGGAGCCTGGGCTCCTGCTGCTCGTTGCGGCCCTGAAAATCTCCTCAGCAGAGGGAGGTCGGGATGCGGTGCCCTCCTCAGCTGGCTGGGCCCACATTTGCCCTCACCCCACATCGCGTGGGCCCATCTGCCCCAGGCCTTGCCCACCCCCGGCGGCTGTCCCGCGGAGCAGGCGCTGGCAGCAGCTCCCCGGACGGGGCACACGCGGCCCTGCCGCCCGTCCCGCCTGTGCCAGGGCCGGCCTGCTGTGGCTCTGCCTCGACATCTTTCAAACCGCAGACAGCACAGATGGCTGCGTAAAATGGTGCCTATGACGCTCGGCTTACGTGTGTTTTTAAAATAAAAGTAAAACTCCTGCTGTGCCTGCCTCACGGCAAGGGAGTGTTGCTGGCAGAGTGAGCGCCTGGCGAGGGCGCGCAGAGCCCAGACCCGCGGCACGGCCGCGTCCCCCAGCAGTGCCCCTCGTGCCCCTCGTGCGAGGGGCCGGGCGCGCTGCAGAGCTGCCCTGGGTCCTGCCGGCCCTTGGCCGGGTGAGTCCCCCTCCTGAAGCACGTGTCTGCGTTTAAGCATTACCTCAGCCTCCGGCCTTGACGAACAGACGGGTGTCCCGGCAGTGGGGCAGCCGAGCGGTGTCAGTTAGCTGTTCTGAGCCATAAACCAAGAGCACTGCAGGTAGGGAGGGTGTTCCTCTGTTAATTAAAAAGCTCAGTAAGGTGCTGCTCAATTCATTTAATACAGGGAAACCAAACAGTTTGGATATTATGGTCATTTATTGTGAAATTCTTTCTAAACAGCAACAGTTTTGAATGCTATCATACAAACGTGAGAGAAACCTTTTATGCAGTTGGAAAGTGTTTTTTAAGATGCTATGCATTTTGTTGGGTTATTGAAAGTGAATTTACTGTGCATTAATCTAATGAATGTTATTACCTTTTGTATTTATTTTAGATGACTCTCCTGTATTTTACAAAGGGAAGTTTCATTGTGTGATAACTTAGTCTGTATTCTTAATATAATTGTTAAATAAAATTTGTTTTAATCAGTTTATTCTCTGTTTTGCATGCGTATGTTCCCTGGGACCCAGCTTGCACACCTTCTCTCTGTATCATTGTTGTGATGACTTCTTCAGATCTCAAACCTGGATGTTTTGAAAGTAGTTAAAACACATCAGGAGAATGAAACATGAGTTAATGCTCAGGCTGAACTCTGCTGTAGTGTAGCAGTTTCAACTGTGTCACCTGGACTCACATTTACTTCTAAATGAGATTACAAGTTTGTTTGATACAGGTGATGCTTTCTTACAGTAGGCTTGGACTTCAGTGAAGCAATTGGCTTTGTACCAAGATGAATGCTTGTTAAGGAGCTAGAACGGTACAGGTGGATGGTTCTAGTGGTGTCCTACAGAGGTGAGTTTTCTTACCTTCCGTCTCTGGTTTTGATCGTGTGGAATTATAAATCATCACTCATGTGTCCTTGGATTGGAATGTCTCAGAAAGGAACAGGTACTGCAGGCTTTAATGCAAGAGACTCATTTACAAAGGTGCTTTTTTCTCTGTCACAACTGTGCAGGTCATATTCTGCTTCTGCCTGGGGCCGACAGGGACTTTCTGAGCAGTTTTGGTGGGACATGAGGGCTGAGACCAGAGACGCCCTTTCCTGTGCTCTCAGGCTACCCAGGAAGGTGAAAGACTCTGCAAGAGATGTGACCTGAGTTCAGACACAGGAGTGATAAAGAGATGGGAGCAGAGGAATCATGAGCAGTTGGACCAGGAGCTGTGAATCCCTGATGAGCACTGACAGGTACCCTGACTGATTGAAGCAGGTACTTCAGAGGTGTCAGCATGATCCCCACATAGGTAATTTGCTTTTGCTTGTGTTGTTTTCTATCCTTGAAAATAAAATATAAGACGTCCCGGAAAATCAATCCAAAATGTCTCTGTTAAACTTCATGCTGCAAAGTCAAAATAGCTCAACTGAAGTGTTTTCTGGAGGATAAAGGACCACTCACGATCCCTACACTGCTGTACAAGCAGTGTCCCAAATGTGTGTGGCAATGAGTGTGTTCAGTACAGTAAATACTGGCAAAGTCAGTGAAACAACTTGTTTACCCTCTATAAAGATTAGCAGCTTTAGTGACCCGTAATTATCAACTGTATAATTTGCATTGTATGTCATTATGAGGAGGTCAGGTTTAAGTCATGGAGTCAACCTCACAGCTTGGCAACACCAGCATCTGGGCTTGACTTTTCAGCAGTCTTTCATTGAATTAATTGTTGTTACCGTGCACAGGCTTGTGCACAGCCGGTCCCTCAGACGGCCTTTCTGCGCAGCGGCGCATCCCCTGCTGGGGACACTGCTGCTGCCGCAGCCCAGAACAGGGACAGCTCTGCTGGGAGCTCCTGGCATTGCAGCAGTGCACAGCAGGTGACAGCAGCATGCAGCAGGTGACAGTAGTGTGCAGCCTGAGTGCAGCGTGCAGCGGGTGACAGCAGCGTGCAGCTTGTGTGGGGCTGCAGGGCTCCTCGCAACTGCAGTCCCCGGCTCCCTGTTGCACAGTGACCTGGCAGCAGGCAGGGCTTTTGTGCAGGGCGTTCAGGCAGAGCGTTGAGGCAGGGCTTTCTTGCCTGGAGGCCACCCAAGTGGCTTCTCTCCTGCGCAGCGGTTCAGCTCGGAGCTGCCCCAGCAGGGATGGAGGCTGTGCTTAGGCCAGGTGGGAGCATTTCTGTAGGCTAAGAGCAGCCCTGCCCAGCTCGGGGCTCCATGGTCTCGTTTTTTACAAATATTATAAACTGGGATTCTGCAGAAATAAACAGGGTTTTATAATCAACTCTGAAATACGGCCGTGTTTTAAGAGAGGCAGTTAAGGGTGGAAGTGTGAGTTACAGGGAAGGTGCCGTGCTTTTATGACTCACGGTCTGTAGTGTGTGGGCCTGCTTTGTGCTTTCTTTGTTGAGTGCTGCTGCCTGAGAGTGTTTTAATGGCACTGGAGGGACGTTGCTGGGACTGGCCTCGGCCCAAGGGCCTGCTGTCAAGTGCGGTGCTGGAGGGTGAAGCCCCTTTGGCGGCTGCCTCGCAGGTGGGGAGAAGCCTCGGCACTGGGCAGGATGGGGAAGGACCTGGCACGGGGGCTGTTCGGCAGCAGCGAGGGCAGCACAGAGCAGGGGCAGAGCCCTTCTGTTGCACCCTTGTGAGAGCCCTTGTGGGGGCAAAATGGATTTCTCAACTACAGAGAGGCTAATATCACCCCATTAGAACTCAAATTTGTTATTCTTTGTGCTAAGTTATTTTTCTGAACTTGACCCAAGTGGTGGCGTACACTATGACCTCTGCCATCTTCTCTCACCCCAGCCAATATTTCTGCCTCACATACTTAGAGTGGCCTTTGAATTAAAGGAGATTAATACCCAAGTTCCCAACATTCTCTTCAGGCACATGTTTTTATAACCTTTTTAAAGCGAGTACCACTGGTTCTGCCAAAAACTAAGAAACTGCTCCGTGGAGTTGCTGTGGGAGCCGTCACCAGCACCTGATTGAATGTCCCGGCCGGGGGAGGAGGCAGGCACGGGGGGCACATAAACCAGAGGGGGCCGGTCCCGCACCACCCCCCAACCTCCTCGGCTACGTGCAGCATTCGGGCGTGAGCGGCCGCCAACGCGTTGCTGCGCGGGCAGTGCCTGCAGCTGCCAGCACCGCGCCTGCACGGTCGGCTGCTGCCTCTGCCGGGGGCTGTGCTCAGCGGGCTGGGGCCGCACAACTCCTGCTGGGCGGCAGCAGCGCCTCCGCACGTGCTGGGCATCCCCACCGCGAGGTCTTATCTGGAGCTCGGCTTGGTTCGTGGTTGGAGCCAGCACTGCCCTGGCAGGGCGTGTGTTCCCCTTCCTCTGAGAAGCTGCTCAGAGGCCTCTGGGATTGCTCTGCTAGTGAAATACTCCAGATTTCACCAAAACCCCAGTACTTCTGCTCAGCCTCTGATCTTTGTATTTCCCAATTCAGCTGCTCAGAATCCCCCTGTAATTATCGAATGTTAAAAGATTCTTCACCGAATGCCTCCGCCATTTCTGAGGAGTTCCTTCGGAAGCAGCCGTGGTCTGAAGAGCTGCAGTGACTGGCACTGATGTGCTGGAAGGGGGTCACCACCACCGCTGCCAGGAGCAACAGCAACGCTCAAGGCCGGGGGAGCGGTGGTGTCCAGCCCCCACTGCTAGGCACGACGTGATTGATGTTTGGGCTGGAGATGATTGCTCATGGGGCACAGCCAGAGCGTGGAGCAGTGGAGGCAGCTGCACTCCGTGCAGTAGCTCATGGTGTTCAAAAGTAGAGAGAAAGAAACCCAGAGCCTCACCTGCCATGTTTCTTGGTGCCAGTGCCTGAACAGCATTTCCTTTTGTTATGAAAACCCCTAAGTCTCCATCCATTGAGCTGTCATTTCCTCCTCAGCTAAAACAACATTCTCTGGTATTTCAGCTCCTTCTCCTGTGCTCATCCCTTTTGGGCAAAACAAATTTAAAATTGTCTGCCAAGGGATTTTTGCTGCCCTGGGGACCGCTCAGCTGCGTGCTGGGAGGGGCGATGGCCCCAAGCCCAACAGGGGCCAGGACGGGACGGGGCAGGCGGCTGGGAGCGACCTGCCAGGACAACGTGTGCCACCGTGCGGAGACGTGGCAGTGCCACTGGCTGGCGTGGGCGCTTTTTGTCAGCTGGGTACGGCCCCTCCGCTTTGCTCCGGGGCTGCGGGACCTGGGGCGGCTGCGTGGAGTGGTCCCGGGGCTGGTTTGTGCTGTGTGTTGTTCAGAGAATTTGTTTTCTAAGGAAAGTCAATAAATTAATTGAACTTTGAAGGCAGCCCTTCTGCTCTGTTTCATGCTCCAGTCACTGGGAGCTGCCATTTGTCTCCAAAAATGTGAGCACCTCGTCATTCTTACCGCAAGGCAGGCCTCGTCTCGCGAAGACAGGGAAACAACAGGCGCAAGGGGTGGAACGAAAGCCAGCCAAGGGTACGCGTGGTGTCAGAAAGCTGTGCTGGGCTTTGTGTTTCCGTGGCTTTTTTGTTGGTGTTTGTTTTCTTTTCCCTTTCTCCCTCCTACAGCTTTAAAAATTAACTTGCCCTGGGAATTTCTGAAAATCTTTTCCTTTCTCTGAAATGATTGATAAGCCATGTAACTGATTGTCATGGCCTGGGAGAGGATAAACATCTTCTGCAGTTTAAAATAAAACCTCCTCACTTCTTGGTTAATAAGTGTTGAAAGAAGCATAAATAGAAAAAACACAGGATTTCCATGACTAACAAGATGACCACATCAGTGAATGTTGTTTGGGGTTAAAAATGACTCAGCTTTTGCTTCCCCAGGGTAAGATGTTTTATTCCGCTGCAGGAAAGGCTGCCAACAGTACTTTGAAGGTCTAGCAAAGCCGACATAGCTTGGATTGTGAACTGGGAAGTGTTTGAATGCACGGTTAAAAAAAATAAAAATCCTGAACTCTGCTCCATGTGTGCAGATTTCTGAAGATAAAGGAGCCCACAGCTTTATCCAGCTTGTGCTGACTCTTTTCTTTTCAAAAGCCTTTTCAGATGTTTTCACTTTTCTGCTTGCTTTGTTGAAAGATGTAAAAATTTAAGACAACCACAAAGTAAACATTTCAAAACTTTCTATTCTGAAAATTAGTGACATTTTCAAAATCCCTTGAATTCCAGATTTGTATTATCAGAAATGAAGATGTTTGGCTTTTCTTTGACAAATTTTCCAGGCAGGATTTTGTTTATTGATAACCTTTCTTTTATTCTTTCAAAGAAAATAGATTTATTATTCGGTAGAAACACTAGATAAGTAGATGTCTTGTCAAAATAAAGCAGGTTTTCTTTATTAGAGTGAAATAGTAATGAACTCATCTGCTTCCAATATTTATAAAGAGTAGAGAAGGCCATTAATTCTACTGCTTGTGAATAAAACCATCTGTGATTTCTTTCCATTTGATGTGTTTTGGTTTTAATATACATTTTTCACAAATAAGTACAGGGATTTTTTGTGAAAATGTCACATTCAGAATCTCATAAAGAAAGAACGCAAAGAGGGGGGAAACGAAATGTTTTGTTAGCTAAGTAATTTCTCACCTTGCACAGAGAATAAAATTCATGCCAACTTTAACACATTAGGCGACAGAATTACATGTTCAGCTCTAATGCAATCCATGACATGTAACAAGGCAAATAGAGTATGTTTGGAAGTTTGTTTTCCTTTGGGAATCGCACAGTACATTTAACCTAATCTGTCCTGACATTTGAATTATAACATTATGAGCTTCTTCAGAGAAGCAAAACGGTAGATGCCTCGTTTTAAAGCAAAGCAGAAGTTAATAAAATGGGCAACATGTCAAGGAGAAAAAGCCCAATCAAATCACGGTGCAATTCTCTGGAGGAAACAGGTTCTAGGTTGTGTGTTTTTCCACCAGATCTTGGAAGTCTCGTGACACAGTTCTACTGAAGCTGAAATTTGACCTGTAGAATTTTGCTCGATTAAACCAAAAACTGTGAGAACACCCCAAGTGGGACCACTTTGTAGTTTGACTTGTGAGTGTTAGATCTTAAATTAAAATGAGTATTCATCCAGCTGCTCTGCCATGTTTATATGTATATTTTACAGTCTTCCCACCAACTCCTACTATGGAGGCTGTGCTATTTCATGGGTTTCCAAAAAAAAGCCCATACCCAGTAAAGGAGCGCTGTGCAACACACTCGCCAATGCCAAAAGTCCCAGCCAAGCTCCAGGTAACCCCCTCGGAGGGGCTTCCACAGGAATGCCCCTGAAGACACCATCCGTTCCGCTCGCTGCTTTGCTCCCTCCCCAGGGTCCCCAGGAGTGCCCGGTGCCCTCTCGGGGCTCTGGCTGGGGAGGCTGCTGTGCCTGTGGGCACCCAGGCGCAGCTGTGAGCAGTGAGCACCAGCGTGAGTAGAAACAATTGATTCTGGCAAGTGCAAAGCGACTCTGTGGGGATTGCACTGATGATTCACGCAGCGATCACAGACTGGCGTGTCAACAAACCTACTGTGAAACCCCATGCATTACTGCTCCTCTTGAGAAACTGCAGTTTAAAGAAACTCATCTTCCTTTTTTTTTCAGTTAAAACTAAAATGTTACTTTTTGTAATCTGAAAAAGGCCTTTGAAGGGAGGCTTAACCCAAATCAGATCAACAGCTAGTACCTGGAGGCTCAGCTCCTGTGCTGAGCTTTCAGCTTCTTGGAGAAATGCCTCTGGTACCCGGGTGGACGTGGAGCTGCCAACCCATGCAGCTGAGCCTGCGCGATGCCTTGTCGCCCACGCTGAAAAATCTTCACTGGCATAACTTTTTTCCAACTTTTCTAAATTTAGAGGATATATAGACACACACACATATATATATTAAGGAGAATATGTTAAATCATAAACAGAAATTCACTGTTGGTTTTCACTGAAAAAAAATAGGAAACCAATTATTTTTCCAGCCATTTGGAAAAAGGGGGAGGGAGGAAAGAGAGAAAGAGTGTTTTGACCCAAATTGCCATGCCCTTTTTAGGCTGCAAGTGCTCTTCTCTGTTGACTGCCTGAGTCAGGACTCGCTTTCTCTGCTGTTTCCTGCAGCTGTTGATTCCTTGGCGTGGCAAAGACCAAAAGCAGGTAAAAGAAGGCACGTTCATCTCTTAGGAGAGTTTTCATACTTATGTCAAACCGGTGAGTCTACCCACTCTTATAGTTTTATAGTTTATGCTTTGTTTCAGCTGCTTGGGCTTCATCTTAACCAAAATGCAGTGTATTAAAGAAGGGTTCTCTGTGTCTCTTACTAAATATCTGGTTCTGCTTTGGATACAATAACAGTGTTTTGCAAAATGTGTTTGTCTTCACTAATGCAGCATAGGAGCTCTTGTTGGAACTAAACTCTTTCTCCTCCCACTTCTGCAGCTGACATGTCCTGGTGGTCCTTGCTCGTCCACAAGTTTCCTGGGAGCAGACCTGCACCACCACGCAAGTACACGCACTGCCCGCAGGAACAGGCCTTGTAACAGTTTCAGCACTGCACAGTAACCTGATGGTAGAAGGGTTTTCCTGGTGCTTTCAGATCCAGTGCGGTCCCACCACTTGCGTACAGGCACTGTCTTCGCAGCAGCCGCTGTTTGATACACAGGCACAGCACAGCTCTTCTAAGGCAGAGTGGGGACTGGAAGGAAAGGTTGCTTACGTCTGTTTGATAAGCTTGAGGACACTGCTAGAGGGTAAGAATAGTAGCTGTCTCATGCTTTGTGCTGAATGTCTGAATTTCTAGAAATTCAGGACCGGAGTTTGTTAATCCTTGGAAACTGACACTTGAGGGAGATGACTCAGGACCGCTGAACTCCTGCACAGAGGGACCAGTGAAACCCAACAGGTTTCTGGGAGCTGACAGCCATGAAAGTTTATGATGGCAGAGTTGTGGGAGAGCGTGTATCCCTTCTCCAGACTTTTCCAATTCCTGCATTCTCATTCACTGCTTTACATGCCAAAGAGATGATATATGTGTCCTTTATTATCCCATTACTGTAACTCCATCTCCTTGTGAAAACCCATTCAAAGCCATGGGGTTAGAACTAGATCACTGGTGTATGGGATTGTGCACTGGAGATCCAGAGCAGTAGGTGTAGAGAGCATGTGCTATGCCAACAGGGCATGAATTCTCTCAAATGCCATGTCCCATCCTAAAGATTAAAATGAAGTCAAGCAAGAAAATTAATTGATTTATCTGCTAGTAACTGAGGTCAGTAAACACATGGCTCTTACAGAACGAAGGTTATTCCAGCAGGGATTCACTTTACAGATCCACTCCAGTGCCCACTAAATTATCTGCTGCAGAAGAGGGGCTGTGAATGCCCACTGACCTAACACTGGAGCCCGTTAGACAGGCCAGAGACAATCTGGCATAGAACAATGAGGATACTAATTGTTTAGAGCACTTGTTTGACCACATTAAGCTGCACTGTTAGCTTGGCAAGGAAACAAAGTCTTTTTACCAACCTTAAAAAGTAACTGATTTTGGACATTAGTTTTAGCAGTTTCCAAAAGCAGTCACGTCTTAGATTAGGCCGAGTGTGGGTATTGTTTTGACAGGTTTAGATGCACCCTGACCACAGGCCTATGCTGGGTGCACCACAGCCAGTCAAGCAATTAGTGCATCTGCAGAGGAGGCCAGGGGAGGACACCTACGATCCTCTCTGGTGTTCTCCTCTCCTTGGACAGAAAGCACAAAACGTGCTGGGTTTAAATGGTCACAAGGAAAATTCATGCTGGATATTAAAAAAAACATCCTGAAGCTGAAAACATCCACGGCCTGGGGAGGCCTCCATGATTGGCCTCCATCGTTAAATCTTTGCTGCGTTTTTGGGAGCAACAGAGGTGAAGCCAGGCCTCTCTGGGGAAGGTCGGGTGCGTGGGGTGTCCCCTGCCCAGGCACGTGCCTCTGCTGTGAGCACACCAGTGGGCAGTCCCCATGGTCCTGGCAAAGATTCTGGATTTAGGTTGTTTGGGTTTGCTGGAAGCTGGGGGAGGGTGCCTACAAAGTCACTGAAGAGTCAAGAAATGGGAGCCAGGGAAGCTGAAGTGCCATGAGGTCATTTTAGGTCATTTCCCTGCCAGGGAAATGCTCCCAGCAGGACTGTCTGAAAACAGACATTCTTCAAAAAAATAGGCAAGAAGCCTATTATTGCTATTCCTTGTAATGTGTCCTATAAAAAGCACCTGAGGCGACCCGCAGCCAGGCAGCCTTCATCTGGCTGCCACTCACCCAGCACCAGAAGGGCACTGGGTGCTGCGCAGATGCTGTGGCAAGATGCACCGTGTAAGGACCTGAAGGCAGCAAGCTGAACCTTGCTGCTAAATGGGATTTGTTTCTGCAATAACGATTTTCTCACCTGTATAAAAAAAATCTCACAATTTTGCTCCCAGCATCCCCAGAGCAGTGGATGTGGCTGCAGCAGGGAGCTGCGCGTGTTCATTGCAGCGAGCGTGTGAAGCAGCAAATCAGCCCAACAGCATGGGCTTGTCCATCTTACAGTGCCTGACAAGTTCTCCCCCGACTGGGAAAAAAAGTTCTCATGTCAGAATCAGGCCATGCTCCTGGCAAAAACTGAGAAGGACAAACTTAAGGGCTGTGTAAGAATCAATTTGTTTCCTGAGCACTGAAGGGAATGGAGGTGGTTTCCTGTGACTGACTTTTATCTGAATTATGTGAAGATTTTCTGTTCTTTCCACCTACGCCTAAATGTTTTCCTGCAGTCTGCTGGCAGTGGCCTGTTACAGTCAGAGGCAGAAGACTCAAAGCCCTTAATGCAAACTTTTTGCCTGTTCTAACTGAATTCCTTTTTCTGCTCAAATGCCTATTTACATGAAACTGTTGGGAACTTAATTATCCTTGAGACTTCTACCTCTCTATGAAATCTGGTTTAAATCAGTTAAAAAAAAAAAGAGTTCAAAGTTATTGGGTAGGACAGGCAGACAGACAAGCATACATGGATCACAGGAACTTTGTTTTCATAGGAAACTAGATTAAAAAAAAATCCCACAGCAGTTACGAGCTCTTTCAGTGGCAATCCCCCGTAGGTCTGGTGCAGCATTTGGGGTGTGGGGGCTCCCCACAGCGCAGGCACAGCAATTCGAGTTTATGCTCTCCCTAGAAGTGGAGAGAGACTGGAAGAAAATCTGTATCTCCTTGCCAGGAGGTGACTGTGACTGTGGCAGCAGTGATTCTGCAGCCTGTCTGCTTTTCCCAGCTGGATGCAGATTCATGACATCCCTGCTTTCTTTGGCATGCAAACCTGTACCTAATTTCTTCTGAAAAGGGCCCTGAGGAAGTCAGCAGATGTTATTATTAAAGCATTGAGTATCAACAGCTCCTGAGATATTGTCTGTCCGTTAATGAGCTGATCAAACTGTGGAAAGCAAGGGGTTTCCCAACTTCTTATTAAGGAAAATAAGACCTCCAAGGTTAAAAGACTTCTTCTAAATTGCACCAGGTTTATAGGTTGCAAAATGTTCTTTAATCAGTTTATTCTTAGAAGGCTCTAGCTGTCCAGGCACAGTAGTGGGTGTTATCTTAAATGGTCCCCAGAAGGAAACATAGCTGCTCTCTTCTGGTAGCGGTTGCTGTCATTTTTGCTTGCTAAGTCTTCTTAACAAGCCAGTTCCCTGCAGTTTCTGCAGATCTTTTGTGAATTCTATGTGCATCACTGCCAGCAGCTCTGCCCCGAGACTTCTGCTGATTTGTGAATTATTATGTTTTCCTTTTAAAAGTTAAACTGACTTTCCTATCAACACATTTGTATTCTCTGTTTGGCAAACCTTAAATTTCAGCTGTTTCCCAAGGCTGCAGAAGATACAAGATGCATGAGCAAGCAAGAAATGACCCTGAATCAAAAGTTTACTTGTACCTCTTCTCTGCATTAACTCACTCCTGAACTATTTCTGTATCTGGGGATGCATAAACTATTGAGCAAAAAAAAGCAATGGAAAATGGGTAACCCATATTGTTGGGTCTTTTGCTTACTGACACGTGATCTGAAAGCTTCTTTGGAGTTTTTCAGCTGCAGGAATGTTTGAAATTTAGACAAGAGTGCTAATGAAATTAGAGTAAATTGGTAACAGCTAAAAAGCTTAGGAAAATCATTTTTTATTTCTGTAGTTCAGCAGAAGATCATGACTTCCCTTAAAGGTGGGGAGAAGCCGAGGCAAACTCTTGTCTTGGGGAGTTTCATTATTTCAGAAATGTAATTAAACAGCTATTGAGAAATGATCAAAGGCAATACAGAGGAGGGCTTAGTTTTGTCCTCTCCATCTGCTCACTGATATAAGAAAGAAAGAAAAAATAAGGGGGAAGAGGGGCAAATTCCCATCCCACGGAACTGTGTTCGGCAGTCCTGGTGTGCCCTTCGCACAAAACACCTTTGTGAGCAGGGCAGGCAGCTTGCCCGCTGCCCGCAGAGGCTCAGCTGTCCAGATGCTCATCAGCGCTTCCTTCTCACTGTTGGTCACCGCACTTCACATTCGTCTCCTGATTTATTTGAGCACAGACATATTTATACCATCTGATAAGCAGTGTCTGCTATAAATACGTCTGTGTGCTCCCTTTTGCTATGCACCACTGAGGAAGGAGCATGTTGTGATAAATTGACCCTGTATGATGAATTTATAAGATGGAAAGGATTGTGTCTTTCTGCTGTGTTTCAGTTACTTGTTTCTAAAGGCATTTATTGAACTGTGGCTTCCAGGGACCATTTCTGACATTACCTGTATTTTTAATCCTAACTCGCATCACTCGGTGAAACTTTATGGGCACTAGTAAACAAACAGACCCTGAACTATGGCTCAGCATCAAAGAAACATTACTCTTTCCCCACTTGCCCAGCCCTCTGCCCCTTCCCATTGCTCAGGAGGAGGCAGGAGCCTCCACGCAGCTCGGCCCCGAGGCGCAGCAGGCATCGTGGGCACGAGGCGCAGGCGAGCAGCACGGGCCCCAGGCAGGCTCCTCCTGGCTGCGCCGAGCAGCAGCACCGAGCCTGGCAAGGGTCCTGCAGGCACCCCCAGCTTGGCCAACGCCCCTCATCATATACACGGGGGGGGCACGGAGCTGTTTCTGTGCTCCCCCTAGAGCCAGCCCCGCTGCAGAGAGCAGAGGCTAGAGCCCATCAGCATCTCTTCGTTCCTTGCTCTGAGTGATGCCCCACGTAACCTAAAGACACCTTTTTAACCAGGAATGGCCAGCAAGTGTTCTTTCTATATCCTGTATCATTTTGGATGGCTTCAAGTAACAATGTGTAATAGAGAAATAATAAATCACAAAAAGCCAGTGCAGAGCAACTCAAACAGTCTAGAGCCAGGTCTGCCTATGGAGGAGGACGAAGGCATTCGCTCACAACACACCCAGGAGTCCCACCAAAGCCAGGGACACCACACATAAAGCCAAACAGGTGCAAGCTTGCAGAGTTGGGCTCCTTAAGCAAAAGTAAAAAGCTTAAAAAAAGCCTTCCTCTGTGAGGAATGCTGGATAGTTCTTTTCCCCTCATCTCTTTCAGGTGTAGGGCCAATTAGCAGACATTTGCAGAATGGCTGTGTTAGATTTGCTGCTGGCTGCATTTTCTTCCAAACAGTGAGTATCAGCTCTATTTTTTCCTCTTTAAAAGTAACTTCATAATTAGCCTGGAGTTCTTCAGGAAGAGGCAAAGGCCATGCTGGCTTGGGTTAGATTGTTTTGTTAAATCTCAAAAAACCTGTTTTTCATTAAAGAATGTGTGTTGGCTTCTAGGGAAGTGGCTGAAGACCTTTCCCCTTCCTGGTATTTAAACACTTGTGCATTTTTAAATTTGATTTTCTTTTCCATTTAAATATTTAAAGCTTGCCTATCCTTTTGGTTTCATGAAGCTTGAACTGGACTGTGTGTTGCAGACTGAAAGAGCCTTGGCTGTATAAATGTTTTCAATTTACCTGGTCAGTAACTGAATAGCCCAAGAAGGTTTGTTGAATTAGAGAGAAAAGGCTGTTTTACAAAGCAATGCTGAAAAGCTGTTGGTCTCCACACAAGGCAGAGAAAAAAAAACTTGCTAGGTGGATTAGGAAAGGTAAAGTGAGCTTTACTGCTTAATGTTTCGAGAATTTGGCTGCCTTCTTCCTCTCTGTGCAGTAACTTATGTTTGGTTCATGCTTGAATTTAATTTGAGAAGTGATGTTTCTGGATATCCGTAGTCAAATCTGTTTTCTGAATGTGTTTTCATCTAGTTTTGTGCATCCCTCTCGATGTCAGCAGTGTTTCTTCTGTTTCATCTGGTTGAAGGAGCTGCTATGGCTCTTTAAATCTAAAGAGGCCAAGTAAGCTATACAGACACATACTTTTATGTAGCACGGTATAGCCGTGTCTATGTTGTGTTGTACAAAACAAACCAAAGAAAGTGGCTCATCATGCAGCTCCTCACTATGCTGTGAGGCTCACTGCCACAGACTGTTATGAGAGATGGAAGGGAAGAAGTTCTGAGTGCTGCTAGGCACAGAGCCAGCCATTTCTTGGGAAGTTCTCCTTGCAGGCGCAGAGGGATGTTGGTGGGATGCGTACTGCTCTGTTCTCACCTTCTTCAGGCATTTTTCTTTTGGCTAGTGTCAGAGAGCCTTGGCTGGACGAATTTTACTTTACCTCTTGTAATTGCTTTCACGGTTTCTATTAGCAAGTTGTGGGGTTTAGGTGGTTCCTGCAAACTTTGCAGACAGGAGAGAAAAGCAGGAATATTGTTTTTGGTGGGTATAGGAAAGTTCTCCCCACCCCTAGCTGGGAGAGACCTGGAAGGCTGCTGAGGCCATCTGCCCTGTCCATCTGTGTCACCCCTGCTGTATCCGTGCAGCCGGACCTGTTCCCGCAGCTGCCTGGGAGCGGAGAGTGGGTGATGCAGGAGGAGCAGGACGCAGCCGCAGGGGCTGCTGTGCTGGCCGGGCTGTCGCTGCTTGGGAGCAATGTCTGTGTATTCAGTTAAAGTAGTGCTATGGTGAAGACTCCAGACGTGAATTCATTGCAGGTTTTTGACCAAAATAAATTTGAAAGGCAATAAAATGACAATTCTGCACTCTTACCACCCCACATTGTTTATGGTGCCATGTAGGTCACTGAAACCTTAGAAAACACAAAAGTGTTTGATGTAACCAAAAAGGACGCTAGATACAGGCACATTTCTGTATTCACAAAACTATTCTGGAAGAAGGACTGTTAAAAGAAAAAATACATCCTAAGATACAGACTTCTTTATTTTTGCCTTATCATAACACCAAAAGGAAACTAGTGCACCTTTTGGCAAATTAGAAACAGGTTTGAGTATTAGGCTTTACATTGATGGTACTCAGGTATTAATCCATTAAAGTAATCAAAAGAGCTTAAATAAGAATCTGAAGGCTGCAATATATATGTCAATGAACAAGCTGTAAAACTTCCTGAAAAGGTGATTTCAAAGCCATATTGCCCAAGCTTGGCAAATTGCATATTTAATTATTTTGTCAGTCCCTCTTTCTACTCTAATCTTTTGGTGAAATACCTTTAGACATATGAAATCAGTTAAGATAATTAGGGTATGATGGAATTAGGTGTTACTTGATTTTTAAGAAAGATACCATCCTCTGCATTGGTATAAAACGTGTGCAGACCCCAAAAGCTAGACTGTATTGTAATGTTTTCTTTTCTATAAAGATCAAAGGTCTCCAGCCCCTTTCAAGATGTTTGCAGAATTTGTTTCCTAATTATCCCACATTTACTTATTTGTGTGCTGGGACATCAGAGTTAACTCTTTGATTGTAAAGATGAGATGGGACAATCATCCAGATGACTGCAGGCCAGCAAAAGTCTTGCATCTCTAAATTGTTTTTTTAGATTACCTGGCTCCACTAATTCTAACATTCTGGCACAGTTAAAAAATCTGGCAGATGAGGTGTTGTGTTTGCTTTATTTTAATACCCCAGTCCTCTACAGCAAAGATTTGTTTTTCCTCAGTAAGAGTTTACACCTTCATTAATATCCTTTACAAGTTTACATACTCTTCATAAGCGATAGTAAACTATTTAGTCTTTGATTTGTCTGGGAGTTGGAACTGTTTTCACCAAACCTTTATGATCTTTCCATGATGTGGTGCCTGAGTTTTTTCAGGAGAAATTTCTATAAAAGTTTGAAATTAGAATTTTTTGGCTCACTTCATTGACTTTATTTTCCCCCCATCTAGAGAGATATAAAAGACTGACAGGACACACCAGAAATGTGAAAACAGGCAGTAAGGTTTGCAGTTTCAGTTGTGAAGTTACAAAAATAAAGTTGATTAGAATAGCATGAAATCTATAAAATAAAAAGTAAAATGTTTATAGGGGAAGTCTAATATGAAACATTTTTAAACAATGTGTTTTATTTACTTTTTATACATTTCCTTTCTCATATTCTTTTGAACTTTTTTGAATCTTCTCATATGTTTCCTAATTACATTTGCCTCTACAACTCCTGTCTCTATTTTTTTTCCTTAGTACTGAAGGGGCTGATGGTTATTTTACTTTTTTTCCCTTTACTTTGAAAAATAAAGATGCTGTGTCAAGCTTTTCTGAAAGAATAATCGGGGGGGGAACAACTAGATAAACAACAGAATTCAGAAATCATGAATACCCAAGCTGCCATGTGAAATGCAAGTGGTTAAGATAATGAGCAAACGACACATGCCTGTCTACTTAAAATTCTTTGACTGGCAAATCCTGAGATCTGGCAGAATCTATAAATCCTCTCTCTTTGAAGAGAATCATTCCTACTATTTGACCCCTTTAAAAGCAGCTCACGGCTGGCAGGAAATGCAAGCTGTGGCTTTCGCCTGTCCCTGCGGCATCGCCAGCTTGCTGGGGCTGCTGCTGGCCTGAGCCCTTCTTGGCGGTGTGTTTGCTTGCTAACGGACACGCGGTGTTCCCGTGTGGGCGCTTTCGTAAGAGATCTGGGTGTGTGTCGGGGGGCATTGTCAGCTGCCAGAGACGAGGTGGCTTTGAGTCTGGCAGCCAGCAGCAATCAGTCACGGAACCTGCTTGTGGTGGCAGCTCCTTGCTTCCACCGTACAACCCAGGAGCTGGCAGGATTCTCCAGGGGTGGTGCTGGCACCAGCCTGCTGCCTCCAGCGCGTGGCCGTCCCTCCCAGGGCAGCGCTGGTGCTGCACAGTCCAGGAGGTGCCTCCAGGGCTGCTGGGATGGAAATAATGCCTGTAGAGCGCTTTAGGGGAAAAATTGCTCAAATGCTGTGTACTGATAGCTTTCTTGCTTGCACCAGGAAGCCTAACTGGCCTGCTCGTGATTCAGCGTGCCCCTTTGCTGCCAGGCCTGGGTGCAGGCACAGTTCAGACTGAATGGGGCTAACCAGGAGCCTGCAAGGAACAGGAGGCCGATGAGGCCGTGCTCTGGCCACGCTCCAACCCTGCTCAAGGGGACTGGCCTCCTGTTGCTGTCCCTCTTTGTGCTCCAGCCCGGCCTGGCAGGGCCCTGCCATGCTCACCATGCAGTGCTGGCAGCTGGGTGGGTGGTGTTCCATGCAAGCTGAGGTCTCCCAGGGCACAGCTCACAGCTGAAGTTTCTGTAGACATTTGCAGAGCATTTATTGTCTTGTGCTGCGGGCTTCAGTGCTGCTCACCTGCAGACTGGAAGCAGAGCCTTCTGCTGCTCAGCGCGGTTCTTGCTGCAGAGGCCATGCCTGAGCAGCACTGCCCAGCCCCGCCGTGGGACCCCCGGCGCAGGCCATGCGTCGCCCAGCCCGAGCCCCCGGCACGGAGCAGTGTCCGGGCACCCCCCCAAGGCTCCCCAGCTCCCCCAGGCAGGCTCTGCCACAGAGCCCTGATGGGCGCTTGTGTGTTCCCATGCCCTTTTTTTTTTTTTTTTGCGGGTATGGGGTTACTTGAGGGTTCTCTTTCTTCTTTGTCACCTCAAATTCAGGCAAGATTTTCTTCAAAATTCACTACTTTAATCTTTGCTCTTAGTTTTTTTTTGTTCAGCTTAGAGATTTTTGTTTACTGGTTATTATTTACTGACATAGGGCTAAATTTGTCTTCAGCCTCTGTTAGAAACAATTTTCTTATTTACTCGGTAATGAGTTACTTGCTTTTTTCCCCCCACCCCAGTAAGTCAAGAGCCATTGATGATATTTGCTCGCTGTTATTTTTGATTTCAATAGCGTAACAGATGAGTTTTTATATCATGTAACCATTCAGGAAGATTTCAGTGACTTTTTTTTATTTTTATTTTTTTTAAATCTAAGACTTCTCAGATGCTTACAGACTTCTGTTGAGCTTAAATGTTTCCATCATTAATAAATATTTCAAGTGAATAAATTTCATTCATTAATAAATATTTCATGATCATGACATGTACATCATTCTTCCTGGACAAGTCAAAACATTTAAATTCTTAATCTCATATATGGCTACAGATTTCAAAAACATACAGATCTGAAATGGAAAAGCATCTTTGGTCTTTTAGAGATAGTCCTAATGGAGGTCAAAAAGCTCTCCTAAGCATTTAGGTAAAGATTTTATGTAAACTTGGATTTTTAAGTGTCACAGGAGCATTTGAAAAAGTTTACCCTGTATTTCATGAAGGGGTACAGTAAGTGACTGTATCATTGCCTCTTAAGGAACTGCTTTTGATACCCATAGTAAATGAAGTCTAGGCAGATTCAGATCAAGGCATTTGATCTGGTCTCATATCAAAGGCTGTCAGTCTGAGCTACCTGAGATCTCCAGGACTACATATTTGGCTTTTATCTGCAATTCTGTCTTGATATCCCTTCACTGGGAATTTGTATTTAGAAAGGAAAGAGAAGGAAGAAAAAAAATGCAGAGGCTTTACTGAAGAACTTCTGTAAATTTCTGTAACTTGAAATTGCTCAAAGATACAGAAGTGCATAGTATTGCCTCAAATGGCAATACAGAGCATTAACTCTTCAGTTTTCTGCAAGCATTTTCCTTTAGACATACCTACCATATTCATGGGAGGATGTGGGAGGGGGGGCAATTCAATGCTTGCAGGTATTGCAAGCATTGCAACAGAATAAGGAATCAGCAAAGTAATTATCTGAACAATAATGAAAGAGCTTCAACATGTGTAGGGGATATCGCTGCTAGATTGGGGTTGTCTTAAAATGCAGTTTTCATTCCCTTTAATTACTGTGATAAGCAAAATAGCAATTTTCATAGCTTTCATGGAAAACTCCAGATACATCCTTGTTCAAATGTTTTTGTTTTGAATAAGCTTTAAAGATTAGAATTCCTAAAGCAAAGCTATCCTCATTGAAATACCTAAGGTATGTTATTAGTACTAAGAATTGTTAAACTTTCTTTATATTTAATTCTAAACAGATTAATAAAATATATTAATTCTATGGAAAGCCTTACACAAATTCATATGAAAGGAAAAATTGCTATGCTGTATTTTCTAACTACTTCAGAGTTTTTAATTGATTGTAGCTCATGCCAAAACTTTTAGCTAAAGCAGCAACAAATATATTTGAATATATACAAAATTCACCTAGCATTTATTTCTTAAGCTGGTTAAACACAACTATAAAAATCCAAGCATTTACCTTGTTGTGATTAGATGCAGCGGATGCCCTAGAAGGTAAGGCGCAGTGATGTTTCTATCTGCAGTTGAGAAGAAGCCCGTGGAGGATTAGGGTGTGTTAAGTCTCTCTTCAGACAGGTGCACAAACACTTCCCCCTTTTAGGTGCTACCTGCTCTTTACTGGACATTTATTACAAGTCAATGCAATTTCACAAAGCACCTGCATGCAATAAAAACCTATTACATGTGTGAGGCCTTAAGGAAATTAACGGTTCCTCCCTAGGGATGCATATTTTGTTAAGATGTTTATTACAGATGAAGTGGTCCTGGGGTAAAACATTAACAAGTTGTAGAGTGATAAAAGGAATTTTATCATTTCTCAGTGACATAAATAGGAAGAAACCTTTAACTAAATCTATAAAATTCCTGTTTTCTAATGAATTTGCTTTAACTATTTATTAACTGGATGAACTTGTTCAGGACACAATTTGTTTTTCTTCTTTCTTATCCCCTTCCTCCCTCTGCCAAAAGCCAAGCAGAAGCAATCCAGGGTATTGTCTGTAAACTGATGTGAGCTCCATTATCCAAAAAAAGAAACTTTACCTCAATATCAGTTTAAAAAAATAATAATTCTCCTCTGTGAACTTAAGGCAGAGCCATAAAACTCAGCTTACTCCTGTAATACTGATTTTAGCATTAAATGTAACCTTACATTTCTTTATTGCTGTAAATAATGCTAACTTATACCACATAAATTGCAAGTTTTATCTTAAGGTTTAGCCCCGCAACTTTTTTCGTTACCGTTACAAATGCAAATTCCTTTTCTTTTTTCTTTTTAACACCATATTAACCAAGTTTGTCTGCGCACCATTATTAGAGATGAAAGCATAGAATACTGGCTTTGGACTAAGAATGCTCAATCTAATTGAATTATATGAATGTAGTTAAATGTCTACTTCTGAAAGGCTATATTCACTTTCAAGATTAGTTGCTCCAAGAGTTAATGGGCTATTTAAACAACATAGTCCAAGAGCCAAACACAGGTGGGCTGTGTTAATAACTTTATTTAAACCGTTTTTTCCCCTTTTGAGAGGCACAAGCCATCCATTAATGCATTCATTAGAGTTTATGGCATAGTTCTGCTTTTCTCCTAATGACACTATCCAGACTCAAACTTGCTCAGCTAATTTAGCCCAGCTGCCCTTTGCCTCTCAGCAACAGGTCTCTTGTTCTTTGCTCATACATGCTGAAGTGTCATGATGATTAGTTTTTGGTCATTGCTACTCTTTGCAATATTCTTTTGTGTATTCTCTGCATCAGGACTTATTTCCCTTCATTTTTCTTTGCTGAAAAGTTTGTGTAAAGCAGCTGTTGGAAGGGGCATTGTGGCATAGAGGCATCACCACACTTGCTGCAGCGCTTGCATTCCAATGTGATTGAGCATAATGGTTTATTACTTTACTCTGACCAAACAAGCTCACAGGTTTCAATATCCCGTTCTGCTGAAGGTATTTGCAGCAGTTTTTTGCAACTGCGACATCTAAGCTTTACCTTGACTTTTCAGTTTAAAATCCAATCTCAAAATGTGTTTTACTGATGTCATTACAGTTGTAAAATATATAACTGAGGACAGAAGTGCCTATTTCTTCCAGTAGCTACAATGCAAGTAACCTGTATATGTTTAATAATGAATTCCCCAGGTACCAATGAACATCACAACGAATAAGAATTACCAAAGTGTCACTCAGAAATTAGCAGTCAGGAACTATGTGAATGGATTAGAATCTGCATGGTCAGCTACTAACATTGGCAGGGTTTCTTTTGGAATATTTTATCAGTTTGTTCCTAGGACTTCTGTGTTAGCAGTTGACTTCTGCCTTGAAATACTGCCTCTGCCTGTACAAACAGTGAGAGTTGTCTTAACCATTGCCAGATATTTGTATTTGTCCCAGTCTTGTTTGAGAAGGACCAAAATGCCAGTGAACTCAAATGACTGAAGGGATGAGTGTTCCTAGATGCTTACTAACAGATGTATTTGCAGGACTAATGGCTTAGAACATTTCTGAACTGATATGTAGAGATAGGAATACAATTTTAGTGGGAGTGCAGTATACTGCAGATACCAAATATTTCTACTTTCTCATTTATCAACGGTATGAATGATTTCTACTGAGTCACACTGCAGAGCCTCTACACATAGGAATCACAGTGGTAAGGAATTTCCTTTTATTAATCTGGTAAGGTGGTATGTGCACCTCTGACCCCATATAAGTAGTGATGTACGTTGCCTATTGGATCGCTTTATGCAGTACACGGTCCTGAGTGCTGCTGCTGAGCAGTTCTGTCCAGCTCATGCTTTGCAGACTCAGCTTGGCACCTGCAGCTGGCGCGGTGCTGGCAGGGATGGGCTGCAGGTGAACTCAGGCCAGACAGGCATCTTGCTAGCCCTCCATCTGGGAGGGATCGAGCTTTCTTAAGATTCACCTGACTTTGTGTGTTGTTGCGCTGCATGTGACGCAGGCAGCACACAGCTCCCTCCAAAGCCGGAGTACTCATTGGCTGTGTGGTGGTCTCCCGGGAGGAACAGAGGGACTGCTTTGTACACCTCAGTGACGCCCTGCATGGCTTGGGACAGGCACCTGTGGCTTCGTGCCAGATCCTGTCCATCTCCAGCATCTGCCACAGGAGAGTGGCAAGAGGGGAGCTGTCAACGTGTGGAGTGCACAAGTCCTTGCATCCAGCCCAAATGCATGCCCATGTCAGAGGGGCTTGCTGTCCAACAGAGAGCGTGTTTAGCCCCCAGCTGGGAGGCAGACAGGGTGGGAGCAGATGGGGAGATCAGCACTGGCTGGCTCTGACTCTTTCAGCCACCCATTTTGGTGAGGAGGTGCTGGCAGCTCAGCCCCAGTGTATTTGAGGATGATGCCCTCGCAGGCAGGTCCCTTCTGTTGCCACTGCTGCCGCCCCATGCCACAGCTCTGGCTCCAGGCTGCTGCTCTGGCCCTGCCATGGCAGGGAGAGGAGTGCTGCTGGATACAGAGGCAAGTAACCTCTCTCTTCTACCCCTTCCCTTTCCATAGGCCACATACCATGAGGAAATCACAGCCAAAATCATGGCTGTTAGTGAGGTTTTGTGGATTCAGCTCCTTCTCTTGGAATAATTTAAAAAATAAAAATGGGGAGGATCTGGAGTTGTTTCCTTTGGCATTGTCCTTAGGCATTCCCTTTGTAGCAGCTTTCCTAGGTGAACAGTGGGGCAGGGGGCTCTGAGCTCCAGGAACACACGTGCTCCCTGCAGGTGTCACCGTACTGGCAGAGGCAGTACTTGGCAGAACCGCAGCCACCCAGAAAGGGAAAGGTAAAACACGCGAATTAGACTGGTGCCACAGTCCAAAACTGGCCACGGTCATTTAGCACCAGGACAGGTGCAAGGTGTTGTTTAGGATTAACACATAGGAGAAGAAAGCAAATACTTTAGCCTTGGTGGATGAGGGGAGTAGTAGACTTTGTATTTGACTTTGTTCATTGTAACTGAAGCTAACAGCTAGCATGGAAAAATACAGACCAGAGAAAAATGTGCCAGGTCCCAAGTTCTCTGTTCAGTTTGCCCACCTCTGTCCATCCATTGATGTGCCAAATAGCTCTTCTGAGGCAGGTAAGCAAGTACCTGAATGCCAAGCATCTTCTGCCATGATGAACTGTAAGTGTCTGGTGGAAGGAGGCCTTTAAAGAGCAGGGGAGGGCAGGAAAGATGGCAGCGATGAGAATCTGGAACCTCTGGAGTCAAATGCTGGCACTCCCATCTGCATCCACCCATTTAACGGTTGAACTTGATGATCTTAGATGTCTTTTCCAACCTAAATGATTCCATGATTTCTAGGAAACTTCAAGCCCATGGATCCAGGTCTTGTCTGCTGTACAAAATGCAAAATAAGTGGCAGGACACTTTATTTTTCTCATTCCTTTGTCCATCCCAAGAGAGACTGAAATATTTTCACTTGTGATCAGGGGCCAAGACCCTGCAGTGAGTCTGGGTGCTGAGGCAGATGAGTAACTCAGCACAACATGCTTCCCAGTCTGTGTGCTGGATGCTTCGTGCAGTCCTGCTGTTTGGCTTAGCAGGGCAGAACTCGCTCTGCTCTGTGCTGCTGGCACAATGCAAACTCCTGCACCAGGAGATCCACGGGCCAGGATCCCCATGCCGCTTGGAGCATTGGCTGCCTCCAGCCAGTCATCCAGCACTGACCACAGCTGGGCCAGCATGGAGCTTGGGAGAGCCTAAAGCCCTACTATAAATTGTGTGCTGATTCCTAACATGATATAGGGTGATGTGTTGTGTGATAACGTGCATCTTACAGTTCATTAGAGGGCTGCTTCTGAGGCTGCAAAAACAATGAATGGAGGAGGAGGAATGAATGGAAGGAAATGAATGGAAGGCTTGAACACGCATAAATCTCCCTGCATACTGCTCATATATCACAAAGTGTAAACCTGCAAGGGAAGGAAACTTTACCTTAAACACAAATTAATCGAACACTTTCCATATTTCTTCAGTTTGGGTGGCCTTAAATTTGTCTTTGATTTACCATGTTTTTTTCTTTTTTATTCTGGATAATTATTTTGTGCTGCTCATAACTCATTCACAGTCCCTTTTCATCCTCTGTTCTGGGGCTCCATCTACATGGAGAAATGTCCATGCAAGTGTCAGATCTTCAGAAGAAAAGCTTTGGGTGAAGAAGTAGTGTCTTTGTTTTACCTTTGTGAATGGCAGTAGGAGCAGAATTTTTCTGGCTGTGTTCTTATTGTGAATGTATGCTGGTGAACAGTCACCACAGCAGTGTAGGAAGGGGCAGGGTTGCGCTGTGCCTGCCCTCCCTAGCCCCCCTTTTCCCTCTTGCTCAGTAGGGATGCTGCTCCTCCAAGGCAAAGCAAGTGTGGCACAGGGTAGTGAGGAGGTTGCAAGTCATCCTTGCTGCACCGTTCCGTGGCTGCAGACCCTGCTCCTCCATCACCCAGGCATGGGTGGGGGCATGCCACAGGCCAGAGCCACCCCTGCAGCAAGGGGAGCTGCACGCAGGTCAGTGCCGCACCTCTGCAGGACACAGCATGTTTGTGCAAGGCCTAAATTGACACTAACGGGGCTATGAAAGGTCTCTGGCAGTTATCTGTTATCTGGCGGTATCTGTTGGCGGCAGCCTGGGTGCTGCCCTGCTCCTGCCATACAAGGGAGTTGCAGGGAGTCCCGCCTAGGCCCCCAGTTATGAACACGAGCGAGAAAGCCCCCTCAGGCATGGGCACGTTCTGGATGCTGGTCCCAGTGAAAATCGGACAAGCTGAGGCTGGTCATTCGGGATTGTATGGAAACAAAGCTGCTCTGCCAGCAAGGGAGGTGCCTTTCATTTAGCTGAGCTCAGGGGCTCCCACTTCATCAGGCACCCTGCCAGGAGCACGTGGGGCTGCTGGCACCTCCTGACCACGAGGTGGGCACCTACCAGAGCAGGGACCTTGTGGAACTCCCATGTGCAGCTAGGTGAAACCCTGCAGCAGTGCTCTTGTTGCAGACCAGGAGCCATACCACAGCTGCTGTGATGGCCTCACGTCATGAATGTAGTGCACCCCAGCCTACAACAGGAGATCCCCTGGTGATCTGTCATCCACAAATTCTTCTGCAATGTGCTCTCCATAATTTCCGCTAGGCAGAAGTTTGAAAACATTTTCCTCTTTTCAGTACTTTGGTGTGAACTGCTTTATTACTCCAAGGAGCTTGTCTGGCATCAGGAACAGAGTCATGTTGCTGATGCTGCTGTGATGCAAACCATCTGAAAGCAATTGCAGCACAAGTCAGGTTTTGTCATCCTGCCCAGTTAACAAGTTTATCCATGTGCTAGGATCCCTGTTCCTAGCAATGATACCATGTAATTTTGCTCACGTTTGGAACTGCTGTGAGTTGTGCCAGCACAGATGATGCTCTCAGCTGGAAGATACAGGTGACAGGTATGAGGTTACCCAGCTATGCAGTTACCCAAGTGGTTGCTGCTAAAGCTGCCTTCCCAATAGCAGTGCAAGCACTATGCAAAAATTTGATTTGATTTATTTTTTTTATAATTAGCACCTGGGACAGACAGTCAGCTGGGAATCATTGCTTCATTGTGCAGCTCTCTGTAGCTGGAGTGGCAAGTGAATGCACTGTGTGGGCCACCAGCTGGGGTCTGTCTTCCACTGCGCTGGGCTGCCAGCATTCCTCCCTGCCAGCCACGTCTGTCCTGCAAAGCTTAACTGCAGTCCATTTCAACATTTGCAGAATGATCTTTAACAGATCAAACATAAACATCTGAAGTAAGAATACTGAGGGAGGGTTAGTTGCTTTCTTCAGCTGCAAGGCAGCATAGCCTAGAGCAGAGCAAAGGCAGTCAGCAGGGGAGGGGCTGCTCCTCACTGAACTCTAAATATTTGTGATCCATGTATCCAGGATTGCATGAGGTCACAGCACTGGTTTTTACTGTTGCCATTATGCTACTTGGATATTTTGTGTATTTCACAGTGTATTTGCAGGCACAGCTGTGTGCGTGTGCAGGGGGGCTGGCGGTGCTGGAGGTGTCAGTGCTCAAGGCCAGGCGCTGGCAGCTGGCAGCCCCCCTCTGCCACTGGGCTCTGCCAGTGCCCGGGCTTGCTGCCTTAGGAGAAAGGAGGGAATGCGGGTGGCACAAGGCTTGGTAGGCTCGCAGGTGGATTTGTGTCTTTAAGTGTTTATGAATGAAATTCAGCATTGCACTTCTCTAGACGTTCCGCAGACAGTCATGTCCTCACATTAATCAATATTCCTGAGGTCAGACGTGCTGTCTGGTATGCATGCCTGGCAGCAGGCCTGCCTGTTCCCCCTTGCTCACACAGCTGCTCTGCCGTGCATTGGCTTCCAGGTGGGAACAGGCAAGCTCCCAGGTGCTGGACACCAACATTTTGTGACTGAGAGTCTGACGAGGTTTCCAGCAGTGAGAAATGAGGAACTAGGCAAGGTCACCTTAGAAAGCACTTATCTCCTGCTGTCCTGTTGCTGGAAGTTGCTGTTGGCCCCAGCACCTGTTTACTGAGTCTCTTACCTACTAAGAGCCTGGAATTGCTCTCTCCACAGCAAGAAGAAAGGGGCTTTGGGGCTGCTGTGACCCACAGTGTGGTAGAGGTCTGTTGGTAGTGGCAAGGTTGGGCAGGAGCCAGCAAAGGAGCAGCTACCCCAGGGAAAAGTGCAAGGTAGCTGAGTGAGCAGTGTGTTTCATGTGGCATTGCCTCCTTTGAAGAGCCTCTGTGTTACTAACCTCATGCTTAAACCAACTGCGTTCTTCACGCAGCTCTTCAGGGCAGCACACCACATCGCTGTTTGTGCCAGGCACCTCTGTCCTCACCACAGAGCAGCGAGGAGTGTTGTGCTCTGAGGGGTGGAAGTGAAGTCAGTGCGAGGAGAGTCCATGTGAGCTTAATCCAAGCAGCAGAGCAGACGACCAGCATGAACATGTTAACTAAAGTGTGCTTGGTCCCACTGCAGGCAGGGGCACAGAGCCGAGCACTCAGGCAGGGGAGCTGCTCTGGCCTCAGCCCAGCAAGTGCTGCGATGTGCCCAGTGCTGCCGGGGGCACATCGCCTGAGCTCACCCTGGAGGGCACAGGGTGGGCAGGGGCCGATCTGTGTCTGTCAGATGACAAACACACACAACTTTGTGGCTCCCCATGCCCCAGATTCCACCTGACCCCAGACCCGCAAACCTGCACAGCCGGTGGCACCAGGGCCACGAAGGGAAAGGAGCCAGGGTCGTGCCTGGGGAGAGACCAGCTTTCAGCTCAAGCCTAGGTCCTCGTTCCTCCGTTCTTATGGCTATGGGGAAAGTTTTATAGGCTTCTGGCACAAGGTTTTTGGTAAAATGCAATCTATTTTTGCCTCTGTCCAAATGATAAAATGGCACTCTCTGACATACTATAAGGTGACTTGACACTGCACTTGCTCTGTATTAGTTTTTGTGAAGTAACTAACTTTCACCAGAATTATGCAAACTTTTGATTTTTTCATAAAGGAAAATTACAGTTTGTTTTGTTTTAACTTCTGTTCAAGAATGACACGTTGCAGGCTACAAGTATCATTATCAGGGATTACCAGTTATCCTTTTCTGTTTATTATGGCTTCTTCAGTTGATGACTTTTGTCTGGCTTTATGTAGGCAAGTGAGTTCCCTATGTTTTTTTTGCAATAATCTAATAATTAATTAATACTCTCATCAGGTTTGAATGTGAAAATTCACTCTGCAGAAAGGAGAGCTGGGTCCAACAAGCATCTACAATGTATCTGGATGAATTGGAGCAGGATGTTAAAATTGTAACATCTTGTGACCCTAACGCTTTCATCTGCAGTAGCAGTGAAAGAGTTAATGCATTAGTTAAAATGATTTTTAGCATGGGTCTGAACTGGGGCTGACAATCCATTATTCATAACTCCTCAGAAACTTGTAGCTTAATTCTTTTCTTTTTCTTTCATGATTTACAGAATATTACAACTGTAAGCACTTTGCAGTTGGATTTTTATTGCATACTCCAAAGTGAAGAATTATGATTCAGGATTCATGATGAGCAAATGTGTTCTGGTGTTTGTACGTCCTTTTCATCTTCCCCCCCCCCCCCCCGTCTATAGCTTACCTCCTGCTCAAAGCAGGGAACTTCTGCTGTGTATAGGAGCGAGCAGTGCTGAAGCAGCTTTGCCATTGCACTTAAGAGGTGAAATGCCACAGGCACACATGGAGTAGGAGGTGCTGCACTGCACCCAGAGCAGCCAGCACATTCTGGCAAGCCAGTGTGTAGGCTTGTGGGGCATCTTAGCAGTGCTGAGACAAAGGTTGAGCACTGCAATGCATCCAGCACAGCTTTTTTCACAGTTCTGTCCATTTTGGTACTTCACTGCACCCTGAACACTCAGTCTGCCCCAAGAGGTGGCAGATGTGAGCCTCGAGTGTGGCCACTTCTTCATTTGAGTTTAAGCTAATTGTTCTGTTCTCCCTGAGGCACAGGCTGCTGGGAGGAGGACTGGATGGAGACTGAAAATTTTAGGACTGGCTGGAGGCTGAAAAGTTGCCTTCTGCAGCAGCATGCACCAGGGCATGCCAGCATCCTGCCCAGTGTCGGACTCACAGAGCAGCTACTTGTTTCTGCTCCAATTAGCTCCTTGAAGATAGTTGCAAGAAAGTTATGGCACTTAAAATTTAGAAACACCCCCCTCAAAGGAGACTTGAAGTCATGTTTTTGAGGGCTATTGCAACAAATGTAGTTAAGGGGTGGTGCATTGTCCAAAAAGCATGTGGGTGCCTCTGCTGCAGCTCTCCGTGGCTCTGGAAGGACAACTGCAACAAGGGATAATTTTTCATTATGGACAAGAGAATTATGAGGTACAAACGAGTGCACCCAAGAAGATTAATAAATTACTCAGGATTAGCTTCAGTGATGGGTAGATCTGCTGTGTGCAGCATTAGCCTGGCAGGACAGACAGGATCCTGTGTAGTGTTTGTCACAGATCAGAAACACTAGCCCTTTGACAGATGCCACGTAGATCTTCATTTCCAAATTCACCCATCTGAGAAACATCTGTGTGCTTAGGCTGGCAAATCTCAAGGAATGCTCTGCCAAGCAGTCTGCTTCCGCTTTTATAGCTCTGTAATCCTCGCTTGGGATTCCTCCTTTAAAAAGAATAGAAGTATGTGCAGCTCTTCAGGAAAACTGCGTAGGTCCAGGAGAAGTCTGTGAAGAAAAGATTCATGGCATGATCAAAAAGCACCCAGGCCTTTTACAGACAGGGCTCAATAGGTGCTCTGAACAGTTATAAATAACAGAAAGGAGGAGGGAACAGATTAAAGAGCCGCGTGTGAAGGGCTGCGCTAGGCACAGCTATTGGGTTTACTCGCTGCTCTTACACAGCAAGACGGCCCCAGGGCTGCAGCAGGGTCACTGCCTGTGCAGAGGCATCGCCCGGCACAGGAGGACAATGTGGGCTGTGAGACTGCTGCCATTTGTCAGCCTGAACCATAAAGGGGTTCAGAGCTCAACTTAGGCGTCTGATGTTCAGAGATTTGGAATTGTCCCTGCAAATCCCACCTCAAAATGAGATCCCTTGCAGAATTTGTGGTGGTTTGGTCATCCAGCATGTGACACAAATGCTTTGTAAACAGAGCTGTTAGTGTCTGTCCACCAGGCTGGTTGATTGGCATGAAAAATTAAACAGTCACCTGAAGAACTGAAAATACTGGGAGCTTTGTCTTATGCATGCTAAATCCTCATTCCAGATATTCCTGTTTATTCATCCCAGCTCTTTGACATCCCAAGGTTAGCACATCCCACTGGCAAGACCTTCAGAGCTCTGCAGCTGCTGGTGGGATACACATTCCTGGAGCCTGCAGCCTTCTGCATTGACATTTGCACTGTTTGTGGATCTATTTTTTATTATTTCAGAGAGAAATGTTCCTTCTTTTTCTTGCTGATAAGTAGAGGGAAAAGTAAGGGTCAGGAGAAAAAATAGGAGAAAATAAGTAGTGCAGCAAAGCTATACACTATATATAGGTTCACACCCTCCCAAAAATGTCACAGAGCATTAAGTGTCAAACACCGTTTTGCTCTTCATCCGTTTCTATTTTGTTCCTTCCCTACAAGGTTTCCTTTTGCTATTAAACTGCACGAAGGAACCCAGCTCAGCTTTACATAACTTCCCTCTGAGCATTAACCCAGCTTGTCTGACAGGCCTCCTAGCTGAAACTTCGTCTTTTCTGTGGCTTGGCAGGAGGAGAAGCATTCTCAACAGCAGATGTGCACCTCAGTGGTACTTGAAGCCACCAGTCTGTCTCCAAGCCAGGTTTCTCCCACCAGGAGCGATGCCACACGCATCCTGGCAAGCTCTGCTGCCTCTGTACTCACTGTCTGCAGTATGGGACAGACACAGAGACGTTAAACTCTGTCTGGCCATGTCCAGCAGTATCTCTCAGTAATTCTGTAAATGACACCCAAAGCTGTAAGCACAATGAGAGCAGCCAACAATACTTGGGGTACAAGCTGGCAGGGGGCTCTGCCCAGAGCCTGTCCTGACTGTCCTCATAATGGCATTCCCCAGCCAGCAGGGATTTGAAGACCTCAGCAGCCATTTAATTAGTACTAAAAGCACTCATCTGTGGAGGTACTGCAATCACTACTGATGCAAGTGTTTTTTGGAGGACAGCTGTTTCTGAATGCAGCTAGGTTTGGCATAAAGTATACACAAGAAGAGTCCCTGCTTCTAAGCAGGAAGGCACTTGAAGTGCTGGGAAATCCTCTGCCAGAAACTCCTGTTTCTCTCAGAATTGCAGAGAAGTGAGGGGAGCAAGGCAATGGGAGCTGCAGCCCAAGAGGCTTGGCAGGAGGGACGCAGTGGTACGGCAGGTGTGGCCATGGAATATGCAGGGATGGCCACAAGCTGGCTGAAGCATGCACAGGCTCCCAGGACTGTCAATTCCCTGCACAGCCCTGAAAAACTCTCCAACAGGATGATAGACTCATGCAGGATGATCCCAAGTCCCACCCTTGAACACAGTCATATTTTCAGTGGTGTTCTGTTTCCTTCCAGTCTCTGCTGTCTCCATTAAGTGCACCTAACAGCAGCTTAGGCATGAGAAGCAAGCTGTGCATAGGCGAGAGAGGGACAGGTGGGAGAAGAAGGCTTCAGCAAGTTTACTCCCATCTGCTAGAGTAGAAACTTATTTAACCACAAGAGCTTTTTCCAGGCTGCCTCTACTTCTGGCATGTAGCATTTTGGGAATCCAAAAGTTTATTTTGGAACCTAATTGTGCTAACAGCTCAATGGCAATTTCACAGCAGCTCAGAGATAGCTGTTGGTACTTGGGTGTTAAGAGCAAGAGATGCTTCCAATGTCCATCCTCTCTGCAGGAGCAGTGGGTGCTGGGTGCTCGGAGCAGCTCCTTGAGCTGGGCATTGGCTTAGTCCTTGGGAGCCACAGGGACAATGCTCACACAGAGGATGCAGACCAACAGGGAAGAAGTGTGAGCAAATGTACAGGTATCGCTTGTCGTGTGCTCTTGAGCAGGTTTGTGAACATTTCCCATGTCCTTGCTTTTCTTCCTCCCCTTGGCAGCCTGCAGGTGAATTCTCTCAATACCACATCTCTTCCTTGGTCTTTTGTGTGTGTGTGTGCCTCCACCCCTTTTGGAGTCACAGACTCCTATGCTAGTTATAAAACAGGGCCCATTTCCCATAGAGGATTTTGAATTTGGGGCAATTCTGGGAATAGAGGAGGCTCTGGATTTTCCATACGCAATCCACAGCAGTCACTAGGGTTTTTTATGCCTTTGGTTTTTGTTCTATTTTGAGAGAAACCTTTGGAGGAGTATTAATAGCCTAAGGGCTGCCCCAATTTTTTCCATTCGTGCAGGAAAAATAATATTGATGAGGAGGGGCAGAGACACCCACAGCACCCTCAGGGCTAAAGATATTTCATAGGAAATTGTTGTTTTCAGACAGATGAAAGCAGAAGCCTTTCTTCCCCCTGCCCTACCCCCCCCCCCCTTTTTTTTTTTTTTTTTGTAAGTGCATGCAAGGAAACAAGAATAGCTGTTCAGGTGTGCTAATATTTTCCCCTTGAATCCAGGGTCTGTCTTGGTGGAGCTTGCTCTCAACTAGTTTAAGTGAGATACTAAAAAAGAATAGGAACATGTTTTGTTTTTCAGAACACATCCCCCAAGAGCCAGGCCCAGTAGGCTAATGGTGCAGCGGGCTTTGGACTGCTCCCTGCAGGCACAGAGGGCGATGCTCAGTGGCGGCAAGTCTGGCTCCTCTGGAGATGCACGACTGCAGTGGTGGCTTTGCAGCCAGGCCAGGGTGGTGGATTGCCACGGTGCTGGAGAAACCTCACCTCATCTCCCTGACCACATCTGGGCATCTACACCATGTTATTTTTTTTTCCTCCTGCCAACAAGGAAGGCAGTGTGTTTTCTTAACATTTGAGGGCATGATTTATAAACAACCATTAATGCGCCTTTAACCTCTTTTTTCATTGTTTAAATTTCAAATTTTTGGATGCAAACTCCTTAAATCAATTCAATGTGCTCTGAAGGGCTTTGCTAGAATTTGAGTTGAATTGCTTCCAAATGGAAACACAACACACACATAAAAAAGCATGTCAGTAATTTTAATTGACTCTACACTGTGCATATACTCTTAAATAATTGAAGTGTTTCCAATAGTTATAGATGCTTCGATTTGGCAGTGATTTGGGTACAGGCATAAAAAAAGGCAGAATATAGAAGCATTACGCCTAGTGTTTCACAAGGGATTTGTTCTAGATTTAATTGGGATTCCTGTGAAACCATGCAGAACGTTGGCAACAAAACTGGAAACCAGGTGACCTGCGTGGTAAACCAGTGTGAGTTTTGGTATAACCTAAGTGGCTTTGAGGTTTTGGATGGAAACCAGACAAAATTCCCTGATTTCACCTGATTCTTCTTTTGAATTTTGAGGTCAATTTTTAGCTTAATATACAATGCCAAATTTAAGGACTCTGAATACAACCTCAAAGTTGCACAAATCCTTGCAGCCTAGAAACAAAGAGCTGTCCCTGTTTCGGGGCCTGCCGGAATGAGACAGATTCAAAGCTGGTGATTTGAGGTCTGGGCTCTTCCTCCCTGGAAGACCTGCAATGTTCTGAGGTGCTCTGCTGACTTGAACTGCCCTTGCGTTGGCTTCTGCACCAAATCACAACAGACTGGCAATATATTTCTTCACTGTCATGTGGCAGCTCAGCACAAGCCTGAGCTCTGGTTACAAACAAGAAAAAGTCATCAGCAGAATGGGAAATCCACACCTAGACACCATAAAAATGCAAGGTTTGCTCTCATGAAGTTTTACTTGAAGTGAGTTCCTCTTAATCCATTAATATAAATTTTCATGTGTGATTTTTACAGTTGCAATACTGCTTGAGTAAGAGAAACAAGGTTCCTTGTGCAAAAGCTGCTTTCCTGTGCAAAAAGTGTGCCAACCCAGTGCTACCTTGCAGAGGTGGGTCTGGGGAGCCCCTTGGGGGGGCAGGGGCTGCAGGCAGCAGTGGGTGCCCAGCCAGGGGCTGGTGCAGACCCTATGCACGGCTGGGAAGCTCCCATCCAGGGCTCTGTGGGCCATCTCCCTGCTTCTGATCAGCTTTTCTCTCTGCTGATGCTGGTAGCGTGGGGTTGTCACCTGCTGCCAAGTATTCAGAGGACTAAAGTGGTCCCTGTGGAGGGTGATGGCAGTCAGGGAGAACTCGGTTTGTAGACACCCAAGGAGGGTAGCTGGCTAAGTCACTGGAAAAGTGTGGGGCTCTCTGCTAGTGTGTGTTTGAACTCCTGCTAACAGAAATGCACCAGTGCAGCTACTAAAGCTAATACTCATTCACTTTCATGATAGATTAAGCATTCTAGTTGCATACCAGCAGGATATCTTTTTTTTTTTTTTTTTTTTTTTTTTTTCCTGCTTGTGTTTATTAGATGTTCCTCTGAGTTCTCTTATGTTCTCTTATTTCCCCCAAAGAAGGAAGTGGTGGTTTAGTAGTACAAACACTGTGAGCACGCTAAAGAAATGCCAAAAACATTTCAAACACATGTATGATCCTATGTTAGTATAGGCTCAGCTTGAAGCATGTCAGAATGCTGCTCAGGGCAGTATCAGAGCCTATGTGTAATCTTCTTGAGTTTTTCCCTTGCACACTGAATTTAACAGAAGCTGCCCGAGGTTTTTGTGCTCTGTGTTTCCCCAGCACTAGGCAGGGAGCTGGTGGCCGCTCAGAGGCAGGAAAGCGCATCCTGTGCAGTTTGTCCCCTCCATCTGTGGCTGTGGCTACACTCTCTGGCAGAAATTGTGCTGGCGGTCCCCGCCACTTCATGGTGCTGGGGCCCAACAGCTGAAGGCAGGCCAGAGACAGGGCAGAGCCCAGCCACCAGCTCCCTTCCACTGCAAGCGTGACTGCGGGGTGAGGCCGTGCAGCTGGCCATCCGTCACCACACCGGGTCCGGCAGGCCGGGGCTGGGAGGCCACACACCACCAGAGCCCTGCGGCACAGGCCTGCAGCCCCTGGGCGCTGTGCCTCAGCTCCCAGCCACCCGCAGAGCCGTGAGAGGCGCAGCACAGCCCAGCAAGTCAGACCTGCACCAGCTCGGCTGTGCTGCTGGGGTTTGCCCATATGATGCTGCCAATTTTGCAGTAACAGGCCACGTTCATGGTCTCATTTCCTGCAATCAGGAGAACAGCCAGAACTTATTGAAAAGGATAGGGGCAGTGAGCTTTGCGACTGAGTAAAGCTGAGACCTGAGGGAATGGAAGGGAATGGAAGGATTGAGTTTGAGGCCCTCAGGCCAGAGCAGGAGGCAAAGGGGAAACTCTGGGTGGTTCTGGTCTGTGGAGGGAGGCCAGGCCCGAGCCCCTGCCTGGTGCCTGTGGGGCTTCAGTGAGCAGCAGGTCTGGGCTTGCTCTGCCCTGGCACAGCCCTGCAGGGTGATGGAGCATCCCCAGAGGGAAATCTTGAATGTGTTCACAGAATGGGCTCTTTGGCTTACATCTGATGCTGTAAAACTGCATTGCAACTGCAGCTTACTGATTAGTTTTTCATGTGCATGGCTGAAAGTTTTAAATATTTACAGGGGCATTGAACTACTGGTGTTAAATAGATGATCTTTGTGGATATGGCATATGTCCCTACGTATAGATGAGAAAAGATAACTAGTTGGAAAGGGTTTGTTTTTTTTTTTTAGGAATTTTCATATCCTAAGGTGGGAAAGATCCGCAGAGTTAAGTGTTTAGGAAGGAAATGTTACTTTCAAGCTTCATTATGAGCAAATGTAGTCCTAGGTTAGGTTGCAGTTTGTTCCTGACAATGTCAGTTTTCCTGAGACAGGAGGACAGGACTGGGAGCATGAATCAGTATTAAAAGGAGTCAGAGAAGTGTTTTTGTTGTTGTTGGTGGTGGTTTTGTTTTGTTTTTGTTTGTTTTTTTTTTTTTGTTTTAGTTTTTAGTTTTTATTATCATTATTATTATTCTAGTGTTATTGCTTCATTTAAAAAGGCTGCTCTTGTTTTACTCTATCTGTTTCTTTGATTTTAACAATGTGAAATACATATTTTGAAATACCGATTCCAGGCCAAATTCTGCCTGACACAACATATTTCATACAACATTCTTTTCAATAGGTTTCTAGTATGCATAAAATAAACAAAGTTTGGCCTCAAAAGTGTGTTTACTACATAAAACCATAGAATCCTCATTGGAATAGTATTTTTTTTCTCATCTCATTGTAACTTTGTATCACAACCCACATTTAGCATCCCACAACTAGACTCCATGTTCAGATTTCAAACAGACTTACCAGTGTCACCAGAATCCAAATGACCAAGCAGCAGAGGAATTTGGCCTACCATAAAAAAATAAAATGTGTCTTTCCTGGATATGTAGTGGGTCTGCTGTTTTGAGAGCATGCAATATTGATTTCCAGAGTACACATTTTCTGCACAGCGACATGAATGCTATGCTGCATGAAACAAAAGCAGCTCATAGGTTCTTCCATTGTTTCTGGCTAGAAAGAAGACAGTAGGCATGCCAAACAATAGCATACCATACTCATCAATTTTCCAGACCAAAGTGAAATACCACCTGTTCCTACAGCAATTAGTTCATTAGATTTCATAGAACATTGGCATATTGTTCAATATTCTCATGTCTGCAAGCATTCTGCAAATGAAACAACCAAAAAAAAAAAAAAAAAAAAGTTTTGTGCTCCTTCTATTTCCTGTTTTTTCTTGTGACTTTGTGCATTTCACCTCTCCCCAGCCTCAAGGCCAGATTCTAACAAGGTCTAGGATGGATAAAGGGCACTGTTCAGACTGGCTAGGACAGCATCAACCAAACCAGTTAAAGATGCAGAAGTAGCAAGACAAACTGTAGACAAATAGACAGATTTTCCTTCAGTGTCAGAAGAGAATTGCATTTGAAAGCGGAGAGCATCCTGCAGGTGTGTGCATGGCAGGAGCCTATGCTCCTGCAAGACCCCAGCCCTGCAGGAGGAACTTTGTAGCCCTGAGCTGTCCTGGGCAGGGTGCAACAGGGGCCAGCCCCAGGCACTTCTGTTCAGCTGCCAGCCCTGCCGTTTGTGGTTTGCCTGTTCACTCTTACAGCCCACCACACTGAGTAGCTTTTCCCTATGACTTAATTGCCTCAATGTGTCCACTTGTGTCCTGAGCTTCAAGAACTGGGCCATAATCTGAATCTGACCAGGAATTAATGAATAGTGAAGCATCTCTGCTCTAGCAGTTGACATGTTTCCAACCTGGAATAATTAGCAAATATCAAGCATCTTGGAAAGCAGTTGATTCCCATTAGATTTCTAGACTGATCTTTGAGCCAAATGAATCAAATAAGATGTGGTGATGCTGGGAAGTGCTTATAAGAGCCAGATTCACCCTTCTTGCATGCTGTATATATGACTGCATTACAAACACCGAAAGAGCAGCGGTCTTTCGAAAGACATTTCAATAAGTAGCCCCTGATGTATAAAATAATTAAATCCTTTTCATCTCTCTGTGTTAAACCCTCCCTGCGTTTATCTGTTTTGTGCTAGTACCTCTCTTTCTGAGCTGCCTTCCTGATGCTGGTAGGGGTTTCTGAGTGACTGCAGTCCCTTGTGCGTGTTTATGGGTCTGGCTGCACCTACATGACCTGCCGTGTCCTGGTGCCACCACCCTGCTCTGCCTCTGCATAGCTGCTGGCAAAATCTGGGCAAGGGGCCGGGAGGTAGCATGAGCTGTGACCCCAGTAGTCCCCAGGTGCTGAAAGACCACGGGACTCTGCACTAGTGCTGTATCCATGTGTTGTGTGCTTTTTCTGTGCTCTCCATCAGCCTCAGTAGTAACCAATAGCTATTGTTGAGGTAATTTACCCGGTTCTGGGTAATGCTGGTCACCAGCACACACCAGAGCTGCTTAGCTGAAATAAGACCCTTGCTGGATTCCTGTTAGGTGGTGGGACCCTTGTATAATGCTGGTACAAGACTCAGCATGGGGTGGAGTTGGCTGAGGCATCCCAAGCTTGGGATGGTCCCCACTTCCTTTCTCATGTCTCTGTAGCCCAGGACACAGAAATACAAAAGCAGGTTCAGCCCCTGCCCAGGTCAGCCCCCTGTGTACCTGTGCAGCCCGTTGGGGCTCTCACCTCTCAGGTCATAGCAAGAAATACAAGGGTTTTGAGGTTTCTCTCTGCGTCACACATATAGGACATTTGTGTCATACAATTAATTGTCCCCATGGTGCAAATATCCAAGAGGAAATAAATAGCTTTAAAGGTGTATAATGTCTGGGAAGTGTGCTCTACTCTGATCTCTGGGGAGCAGCTGGATTTCCTGAATGCATTCTGAACCTACCACTTCTGACAGATCGCAGTGTTTCTCCAAGCCATTTGCCCATCAGTTACAGAACCCACTTCAAGCCTGAAATAAGGTTACCAATATTTTTTAGTATTTTTTTTATTAACCACCTCCACCGTCTTGTAATTTAAAGCACCTGTCCATTTAAATTTTCCTTCTGACCTACTAAATAACCCTGCATGATACATACAATGAAACTAATGGCTTTTGGATGATGTTGTTGAAAACCAGCTTATGAAAAGTGAGTTGAATGAACCACACTGCAGGAAATCCTTTTCATACCCCCCTGGAAAACCAAGCTGGAACAACTTTCTAGTTCAGTGTGCAGGGCTGAATTCTTAAACAATTATCACTCACTTTGCACTTGAAAAATGAGGACTGTCTTGTGATTTCTCAGCATTGCTGGTGTCGCTGTGCACCCCCCTTCCTGTGGCATTTTGTGATAAATGCCAGAGGCTTTGCATGCACAGGTGCATGGTGAAGCCAAGAGCACTTGCCCACCAAGAACAGATCTGTGCAAAGAGACTGCCTGCTGTCTTCTGCTTCACTTATTCTTACAAAAATATAAAGCTTTGTGCTTTTATTTTATTTTATTTTATTTTAAGAAGGAATGGATAGATTCTTTCCAGCTAGGACAAAAGCAGCTTTGTACTTTTACTCCAGTTACTGCTTTGCTCACGGTGAATCTTTCAAGCACAAGCTTGGCAAGCTAATGAGAAGGGCCAGGTGAAATTGTATTGTTGTGGTGTTTTAGCTCCTGGAGACAGGAATGCCTATACCACCACAGGCTGTGGAAGATGTCACTGTGCACCACTTCAGGATCCTCAGCCACCAAAAGGCTTTCAGTTTTTCAAAGCACTCTGCTGAATGGGGTGACCGTGGTATTACAGGACCTAAGCTGTGGAGTATGCAGGCTTGTCCTGTTGCACATCACTATGTAAGGAGCAGAAACGCTGGAAAAGGCCCTTCCCAGGCCATGTAGAAGCAGCTGGGTATTGCTGAGCGTTACAAGTCCTAACAGTGCTGCAACGGTTCCCCTGGATGCAGCGTGGCCCAGAGCTGCTGTGAGGGCACGTGGTGACAGTCTCAGTGGTAAAAAATTTACACAGGCAGAATTACCATGTTACAGGTGGAGGGGAAGGGCCTTCCTTCTAAAGTGGAACATGCAGATCCTGTTACCAACCCAAAGTTCTGTGAGCTTTTCACCATTGCCAGGCAGCTACCCTGCAGGCTCTCTTGCAACTTCCCAATAGCAGCAGCAGCAGTAATGAGCTCTGAGCATGGGAATCAGGAGCATGTGCTTCCCTAGTGGGAAGTGCAGGAGGATCTCCATCAGCTGTCATCTGCACAGGGCTTCCCAGATGCTGCAGAAAGTGCTGGTTGTTGTCAGTGGGGCACAATCACAAGCACAGAAAGGAACTTGTTTACAAAAAGGTTTCTCTTTGTTTACTCTAATTGGAAATCATATTTGTAACAGAGCTACTAGAAATGCATAATGCCAGAATTGATTTTTTTTTTTTCAAAATAAATTGTTATTGAAACTAATTTTGTTATGGAAAATGTCAGTTCTGGTTGGATTTTTATGATTTCCTTTAGAAAAACTTCTAAAACCTTTATTGTTGTTGCATTTAGATTTAAAAATATCTTTTTAATTCATAATCTGGTATAAGAAAAATTAACGTTTGTATGCTGGAATCACCCCAAATGAATATTTCTTTCTTTTTGAATTGAAAAATAATATCTTCACGGAATTCTGATTAATTCTAGTAAGTGCTATCCAGGGCCTTTGCCATTAAACAGACCAGAGTAGTTTAAAATAAGACTTTACAATCCAGTCCTCTAGAACAGATGGAATCTGACTCTTTTATTTTATAGAAGCTTTCACAGGGGGATTTTTCATTTTGTCATGTTTTTCATAGGAAAAACTGGACACAGAGAGAAGTAGAGGTTTGATTTCTTCCAGTCCTGAGGTTTACTTGGACATCGGCTGCAGAAAATTTCATTGTCATTTTTGGCCACTGGTCTTTGCCATTGGCCCCCAGCAGCAAATTATTGAACAGAACAGAGAGGAAGTCAGTGGGGCTGGTGGAGGGGACATGTGCTCGTGCACAAGAGGGGACAGCATGGGGCACATGCATATGGGTGCAGCTGGTCATCCTGTCTCACAGTGCCTGATACGACGGGCATGGGAAGAACAGCTCTGCTAGCTCAAAGTCAAGATTTTGAGCCTTCTGCCATTGTAAGCCAACTTGCTGAAGGTGTTCTAATTTGCAGCACCAGCAGCCCCAGAAACAGCTGTGTGTGCTGCCTCTCACCTGCTTTAATGCTGTGTGCTACCTGCCAGTCCCCCTGAATTTCCCAGCTAGCAAGTCTAGCATTTCTTTTCAAACTGGGGTTGCCATTGTCAGTCATCTCTGGCATGCCCCAAGGACCTGCAGAGACAGTGGGCTGGGTAACGTACGTCCACTGCCCACAGATGAGACCTTTAATAATTTTGTCTGCACAGGTACCAGATAGCATCTGTTGCACCCAGATTAGCTCTGAGGAATGGTCTCTGGGAGTATCAGAGCCTAATGCCAGCAGAAGGGCTGCACCAGCTGGGATGAAAGATTACCTGCTCCGGAGATAAGGGAGGCCCTGGAGCCCAGGTTGTGGGAAGCTGTATTTGGAAGCTGTTCTTGGTAACAGTGTAGGATAATATTATCCATAGTGAGTTACAGATTGAGGTTATGTGGTGCTCTGTGGTGTTTTTTGTGTATCATTAGTGACACCCACTTCTGGATTAAATGCAGCATGAAGTACAGATAAATATGTTGGACATTAAGGTGACCATACACAGTACACACTGCAGGAAAACAAATAGAAAGAGAAGAGCCTGGAAGAAAATAATCACAAAAGCAAAGAGGATAGCTAAAATAGAGACCTCAAAAAAGCTTTCACACTCAAAGATAGCACACAAGGCCATAAGGAATACCCTGATCAATTCTGGACAATGACCAATTATTTTTTCTCCTGTTTTAAGCAAGAGCTTTGAAGTGGCAGCACCATCCTTCAGCTGTGGCTCGGGCTCCGCAGCCAGCCATATGCTTTGCCCTGCAATGTGGTAAAGAGGACCCCGGCATGCTGCCATTTGGGGAGCAGATGGATAGGATCAGGTGTGAACCCAACTGCCATCCTGGGCTCAGGGTCAGTACGAATGAAGGCTTCTGTACTTTAGTTCCAGTAGAGATCTGCTTGAGTTTGGCAGAGCATCTTGTGCTCAGATGATGCCCAACACAAGAGATGCCTACCCATGGCCAGAACTGAGGTCACATAAGCAGGGAGTTTCTGGTTACTCACAGAAAACCACTTCTGAGGGCTGGCCAGGCATTGTTAGCTACACCCTGGCAAGGGCTTGCCACAGGCCTCCAAGATTTGTCACAGCGAGTAAGAAAAAGATAGTTCAAGAGTTAGGTAATGATGTGCGCTGAGAATTGGAGACTGCAGAGATAAAAGGCAACTAGTAGCAAAGCAAAAAGACTGACACCACTTAAAAGGGCAGAAGAAGTAAAATGGCTAGACACATCATAGCCTTAATAGGAAACACGTGAGAGATGTTGATCAGAGAATGCTGGCAAACAGATGAGGTCTCTGGAGAAAAAAAAAAAAAAAAAAAAAAAAAAAAGAGGAGGAAACAGAAAACAAGATGGAAAGATAAAATTTCAAAGCAAGTCCTAAATGGGTAGCAGTTCCAGCTAATAGGAAGACCTGTAGTGATTTTGCCAAGTAGTACACAGAGAAGCTGATGATCATTAACATCTTGATAAATTTATTATCAGACAATTCAGGCCTGTCAATTTCAATTTCTTCCAAGAGACCAGGGGTAGTTTTATAAAGTTACTAAAAGTAAGTGAATCTCTAACACAACAAATCCTCACTGACTGCATTTGCATACACTAAATACTCAGGAGTGAACAGTGTGATGGTCAGGGGAGCCACCAGTGCCAGAGCTGGAGATGGTGGCTGTGCCACAGCCCCATGCCTGTCCCACTGCCTCCAGCCACCTTTCTGCATGAGCAGCAGTTGGGTCAATGCTCAGCCCTGCAGCCTCCCACTGGCTGCAGTTTCTACCCAAAGCTCTTTTTAACGTTCCTCCGGGAGAACAGCAAAGGAGGTAGGCAGGCTGCAGCAGTGGGTTCAGCCCTTGCATGCGGTGGCTATAGCTGTGGCTCTCACTGGGCCCCGCCACAGGGAGACTCTGGGGACCCAACTGCCGTGGGCCCTGTTCAGTACCAAGGGGAGGCCCCTCTCTATACACTGAGCCACCCTGAAGGAAGGGTCTGCTCCTGTCTGCTCCTGCCACCACCTGGAGAGCTGCTCTTGCATTTTCCCCCATTGTTTTCTGAGTGATTACCAGGCACTAAAACCATACCAGAGTTGTTCACAGGGCGGGGAGTTACAAACTTGAGACTCAGAGCCAGAAAGACCAAAAAAGAAAAGCAAAAATTGCAATGGAAAATGAAGAGTTGGCAGTTGCACAAGAGGCATGCCTGCTTCACTGTGCTCTGCACACAGGGTACGTCACAGCCAAGGCAGCACTATGGGAGCATTCACTCGCTTTATGGTGCTTGATATACCTTGATTTTTTTGTAATTAATTAGTCATGCCTTGCACCATGTTTTACAGCTAGGCTCTGCCACATTCTGAAACTAAAAATAATCTTCTTACATTTTTAATCAGGCTTCATTATGAATGGCAGATGCTTGAGACTGAAGTGAAAATCATCATCAGTTGTACTTATTGGCTAAATTCCTGCTACACTCAAAGCCTAAGAAAAATCAAACACATTTGACAGCTGGTAGAATGAAAGGGAAGGATAAATCTTACCCTGACAACATACACCATATTTACCATGAGCTGTTAAACTCAAAGAAGTGTCAGCCTTTACCCAGAACACCATTATAGCTTTAACAGGATGCTCAAATTATTGTGCACTTATCTGGGGGAAGAGACGTTTGCTCTGTGGATGCTACGGTCCTCATTGGCATGGTGCGGCCCCATCCATGTGCTGTGGTGCAGGGCAGGGGGTCTCTTGGCCTTCTGCTCCCCCTGCCTCTTGCAGCCGTGCTCCTGGGAGCAGCCTCCAGGTCTTCCTGCAACCTCGCAGAGAGTTCCTGAACTGCTTGCTTGTTCTTTGTTCTGCAACAAGCTGCCCTTGCTGTCTGTAGGTAAATGCCCAGCAAAGAGGACCTCTTTGGAGCCTCCAAGACAGAGATGCATGGCCATGCTGGCCCAGTTTCACGTGTGTGAGGCAGAACAATGTGATGCTGTGCAGTTGCAGCACTGGGCTGCAGCTGGCCCTGAAGGCAAGGATGGTTGGGGCTGTGCCCCTGCCCTCAGCCACACGCAGGATAGCAGCACCCCAGCAGTACCCAGGGGATGCCGCAGTGCCAGGGACTGGCATTCAGCTCCTGCAGCCCTTCTGTAAATGGGTGACGGTCCATATCTCTTCCATCAGGGCAGCAAGACGATTTCCCAGTAATTCAAGTACAGAAAGATAAATTTTCAGCTAACTTGTTAACCTGATTGGTGAGCACTAACTCCAGTGTCACATTTCACCCCAAAATAATTGGGAAATTATGATTTGCATTCATTCCATCTTCACCTGCAGGTCAGAGGTCTGCTGCATGTCCTACAGCATTTGAACAGCTGTTTTGAGGTAATGTTAATGCATTGCGTACTTCGGAGTCACTTGGGTAAGCTACATCATAGCGGGGTAAGCCTTTCCATTGCACCCTGGAGGGCACAGCACAGTCTCTGTTCATTTCTTATCACAACTAGTTATGTGACATTATAAAACATTTGCTAACTTTTTGTTGATGCATATTTTATGGGCTTGTACTGCTTGAAGACTGTCTCTCTGTGAAGCACATTCCTAAAGAGAACACTGAATAAAAAAAATATGTCTGAACTAGAAATGCATGAGTTAGAGAAAAATCCTATTTTACTACCAGAGGTTTGCAGATTATTATATGGGTCTGTTTTCACTTGATATCACACTATGTAGATTTCATAGGTTACAATGAAATATTAGAGTAAAATAATTCTGCAAATGAGTAATGTAATGTGTTTATAATGCAGTGCTCTGTATCCATAGCAATTAGTGTGTAACAATTAAAATATTATATTTATCTTTTTAATGAGTGTAACAAACCCTCAGATCTTTCACAAAGTAAGATTTGTCTACAAAGGGCAATAGAAGTGGCTAACCTTATCAAATTCAGAAATAAGCTACAATTTTATGCTGATAAGAAATGTCAACAGTTTTCCCAGGTAGCAAATATTTTATTTACCCTAGCATTATCACTTATAGCTTCAGGTAGAATTAAAAGATAAAGGCCACTAAAAGCCTAGGCAAGTGCATAAGAAAAGGGCATTATTTAGGTTGCAAGCACACAGGAGACTGTGCACTGGCAGACACACATACTATGGCACAATCCATGGTCAGAGCAAGGAAGGGCTTTCATCTTTGATTTCCCCTGCTGTTTCACCGGGACTTCCCTGGCCAGTAGCTGAGGTGGCTTGCCAAAGATAATTTGCCAACCCAATCTCCAGCTGAAGCTGTTGTGAGGCGGGTCTTGCCTTCTGCAGTGAAAGATCTGCTTGGCTTCAGCACTCACTGCACCAGTGCTTTTCAGTGCCAGCTAGGAAAATGTTTCACCCTCATTTCTGATGGTGTCAAGAGTCCTTAGCTTTGCAACAGCACGTTTAGCAAAGCAGGGAGGAGAGCCAGCCCATCAGCTTACAGCTCTGACATTTATGTTTATGGGTTAGGAAAGAAAATTGGTCTTTGTGCTCGTACCATGACAGAGCATTTCACCAGCAGCACTCAGCACAGCAACAGCCCTCCCCAGACTCGCTTTCTTCTGGCTTAGGCCCTTTTTGGCTTTGGCGTGTGAGTTGCCCCACCAAATTCATTTTGACTCCCAGCCCCTCACCTCCCCACGTGCGCTGTGGCTGCCGGATCCTGCTGGGGCAGGGCAGGAGGGGGCCCTGGGCAGGTGGCGGGGCTGCCACCAGTTGAGTGGGCAGCCAACTGCTGTAAGCCATGGGGAGGGCAGCACCTGAAAGCTCTGGCCACTTTCCGAAACCAGCAGTATCCCCACATCTTTGTCTTCTGGATATATGTATTTCCCATGTTATTCACTTAATTGCTTCTCAGTCATGTCTGAGCCATTGAACTGCTCTTGTGTTCAGCTGGGGTTTCTTGCTCTGAGGACTCTTCTTTCAATCTGAGGGGCATTTTAAAACTGACATTTTAACTAAGTTTTTGCTTGCTTTAGGATACAGGTGAGGAGTTGTATGAGTTAGGCTGACCCTAATTAACCATCACTACAGGCTATGCTGTGCTTCCTTCTGAGCCTGGGACTTCTGCTCAGAGGCAGCACCTCCTCTGTGCCTGACCCTTCTCCATCTCTGCTGCTGCTTCCCTTTCAGCCCTGTGTAGCAAGAGGCTCAAGAACAGAGTGAAAGCTCTTTCTGGGCAATGTGCAAAGAAGACAACCCCAACCCCAGTCACTACTAAAGGTTTGACTAGTGACTTTAGCAACACCTTAGTGCACAGATAAGCAGCCTGTGCTGGAAACAGACTTGTGCCAGATGAAGGGAGATTAGAGGGGCAGAGAAAGAAACTGGACTTTCAAACTTCACAGAGTGGTTTGTCAATCTGCCCCATGCTAGGCAGCACACCGAACCTGCCTTGTGACTGTGCCCCTGCCTGTGGCACAGGAGGGCATGAGGGGTGCGAAGCCCCGCGCGACTCAGCCTGCGTGGGCCTCGGGGAGTGGGGCCCCACCAGCTCCCTCTGTTTGCAGAGTGGCACTTCACACAGAGCCATAGCATAGACAATGTGTAAACTGTTGGGAAAGAAGAAAATGATTTTGGGTTGAGCGCTTTGTCTGAACTTTGTCCTTTTCTCAAGCAAAAGAAAATATTATTTCACCCTTTAAAGAGCCACACATAATAAGAGGCAAAATGTCAAGACCAGTGTTGATATAAACCCCCAAGGAAAACAAACATCTATGTGGCTTCTCCAAAAGGTCTCACTTCCTCACCCTTCTCCCCTAGTTTAAACAGATTCAGTAACTGAGGAGGAAGGGGGAGGGAGGGTTTCTCTCCCAGCTGCTGCTGAAGGTCTTCATACGGACCCAGTCCTGCAGCCTCCTCTGCAGGGTCCAGGCCTGCACACAGCACAAGTACATTGTGTTCCTGCCCCAGTAAGACCCCTGCCTCTCCTGAGAAAAGCTGTGTGCATGAGGCAGTGTGGCAAAGCCCCAAGTCCCATTCACCACACAGGGCAACACAGACACTGCAGCAGGAAAACGCATGTCCTGTGCTGCTCAGCAACATGAATGCTTACCAGTATGTTGCTGCTTATAAGGTTGCTGCAAAAATTCCTCAGATCTTACCAGACGGGAGATAAGCATACTGAAGTCAACAGAACTATTTGGACCTGCTGGCATTTTCAAGGAGTTACATGGAATTAGAGCTGATTGGCTGCTAGCACCGAGAAATAAAGATTTTGTTATATGTAGAGTGACTCTATTCTTCTAATATCTTTAGTAAGAGGTAATTGTGAAGTCTGAGGCAGTCTGGAAGGTGTGCAAGATATATGTGATGTTCCTGGAAGAGCCGCAGAGACAAAGCCGTTGGCTGTGAAATCAGGGACTGGCCCCTTGCAAGAAGATTGAAGCACACTGAGGCTCTGACCCAACAAAATGAACATGTCAGGACTGTGGTACAAATACATACCAGGAACATTCTCTTGTGATGCTGGGTGTTCAGAGGGTAAGGGTGCAAATGGTGGAAGCTAGCCTCACAAGCAACTGGGGACATTTCTTGATGTTTCAACTAATGTGTAAAGCTTCAGGTCTGTGAAATCAAGAGCCACCATCTTCTATTGCCAAGGCTGAGCTGTAGCCTACAGTTGTTAAACAGGAATCTCCGAATGTGAATACATGTACCAATATTAGTGACGTTAACCAACCAAAATGCTGGGCTGCTCTCACTGGAGATGAGCACAGCCTGCTTGTCCAAGCAGCGTGGGCAGGGTCGCATGGTGGCACATCCTTGCTGGTGGCCCCACTTCCAGCTGTGCTGTGAAGGTCCTGAGACATCCTTTGTTCCCGCTGTCTTCATGGTTCCCTTTGAGCTCTGCACTCCTCAGCATCTTGACACTGCAGAGGGCCTGGTTTTAAATGACATTTGTGCCATTGTTGTAGACAGGTTCAAGCCATTCCAAAGCTATTCAGTGTTTCAAGCCTGAAATATAAAATTCCCAATGACAAAGTTGTTACCAGCAAGCACAGGCACAGTAATTCCCACCCACAGCAGCAATAACTGTCACATGATGCCACACAAAGTACAGAAATTAATAATTAAAAGCCTTGAACAGGCTTTGGAAGAGCTGTGTTATTATGTGCATTAGCAGGAGGATAAATCACAAGTAATTCAGAAGTATATTCCCAGGTTCACTCATAACCATCATGGTATTTGGAGTCCCTTTGGGAGCAATAAACGACATAGAGTCCATATTATAAAAATAAACATGAACTTAAGTGGCAAGGATTCATTTAAACCAAAAGGGAAAAGACTTTACTACTTGCACTATCAGTTTAACATAAGTAGAGCAAGTTTCACTTTGGAGCATATGCCCAGTGCTAGGAGAAGGGCACCATGGGGCAGGGAAGTGGTTGGCAGTGTCTGCTTCTTCTTGAAGCTGTTTGCCCTGATAAGAACTATGCTTTTTCTTCTATGTTCTGCAAAACATGAGCTCTCAAAACCTCTCTTTGTTGTTCCAAAGTGAAAATAAAAAAGGCAAAAATGTGGCTATTTCCTACTCAGCTTTCATTCAGCCTTTTCTTAAAAGAGTATGACCCAGCCCCATATACAGTATTGGGGTTTTAGCATAGGTGTCATGGGATTTAATAGTGCTTTAAAGTCCCAGTTCCAGGAGCCATGAGGCTATATGGGACTCCTAGTGTTTAATTTAAAATGTGCGATTCTAGTCCCCATACTTAGAGCTAAAAGCTGGCAATATGACCCTGACTACTCCAAGGGCAGGAGGAAAACTCAAGCATTTCTTATTGATCTTATTGGTTTTGAGCCAAATGAATGAATTTTAAGAGCTTGATTTATACATATATATGTTATTATTTTATTCCTGAATAAGGGTTCCAGCATTTTGTCCCCAAAAAATTTGCTCGGGTATAAATGAGGACAGGCTTTTCCAATCTCATGTTCCTTTTTTTTTTTTTTTTTTTTTTTCCTTAACAGTAATAATGTCCTAATAAGAATGTCCTGCAGCACAGATCAACAAAATAATGATAATCAAACAGTACCACTAAATAAAATGTACAATTTTATCACCTGTTTGATTGGTATGCACAGAGGTAGGGAGCAGGAAGGTTGAGGAGAGGGCAGGGGAACGACTTGGCTCCATGGTTAAATTCTTAGCAAAATGGAGAATTAACTCAGAAGAGCCAGGGGAAGACGGAGTGCCAGCACTTGTGAAAGCAGACTGGCATGCACATCACAGGAAAATTACCCAGAGGCTTGAGCTAACAAGCCTTTCTCTGGCAAATTACCGAGTGACTTCAACCCATTCAGTTCAGTGGGAATTTTGCCTGGGCAAAGGCTACTAGATCTGGCCTCATGTATACTCTTCACTATTTCTGCCCACAAACACTGCCTTTTCTCAGATCTTAACTGCATCTTGCCTCTGATCTTGGGATCCTCCTTACAGGCTCCATTTCAACTGGCTGTGTAAATAAATACAATTCTGATGTGTGGTCTCACAGTGGATTATTGAATGGGATCCAAAATGCTTTTCACCAGTAAGAGGCTAACTTTCCTCTGGGTTATTGTACCCTGTAATTCACTTCACACTTCTGATGTAAAAACCCCGTGGGGTAAACATACACAATCACTTGTCTTTCCCTCAATAGCATTTTTTTCTAATCTCTTGAAAAATTAACCTTGAAATTATTATTGATGGAAGACAGAGCATGTCTGGTATGTGTAGTGCAGCTCTGTAGCCATGTGCGATCTGCTGTATTATCAGTAGATGGAGCTAAGTGAGAAAAGAAACAGGAGTTTGTTTCTCTGATGGTGCAGGTTTAGCTTTTGATCTGACCTGATTAGAAAAGAATCCCTCGTTTAGTTTCTGATGCTTTGAAAGTAATATAGGAAATAGTTACATGTAGCTCTGCCAATACAATAACCAGTGGCAAACAGTGACTTCTGGAAAAATAAAGATTTGGAACCAGTTTATTCTGCAGGATGATATGTACAGGAGACAGCAAAGGGGACAGTTGTATTATTTTTCTGAGAAGTGAAAGATGAGTAGTCTGTGAGGATAGCAATAGGGTTTTGAGCACTGAAATATTCATTATTTCTCAGTGGGCCCTAGAAGGTTATTCAGCTGGGCTTTAAATAATTAAGCTCATCATCTCAGAGCTTGATGTGACATATTTTGGGAAGTAGAGAGCAGATGCAGTATCAATGCTATCATCAACAGTCACAGTCTTTCCCCATAGAAAATTGCTTCTTTGGAGCCATAGCAGCCAGTGCAATGGAGGTGAAATTCATCCTCTGTAGAAGGCTTGCACAAACTTGCTGTGGAGATGTCTGATTTGAACAAACTGTGGTTGATGAATAACAATGAAACATTAACCAATCAGTTTACAAAGCTGTGGCATGCAGGAAGTATCCTCAGCAAAACCCTATTCCAAAAGGCTTAGGGTGTAAGAATGTCAATCTGAAAACTCTTAATGCTGGTTGCATTGGTGTAAGTGCTCACATATAAATTTATCCCCCAAAGTCATCCGTTATTTTTGTCATATTTTGTGATTTCTGGTAATCTTTTCCAACTTCATGACTGTGATTTAATTTGACTGTACCTTCTTAGCAGCCCTTTTCTTTCATTGTATTGACCATAAGAAAGCATCAGACGAGAACCCAGGAATAGCACTTTACTACTGTGCAAGATGTAATACAGAGAATACAGGGATTAAAAAGCAGGAAAAGTATGACTGAATTCCAAAAGCTGTGATGCCTATGTGGACATGTATGCCTTTTCTTTTGCTTCTTTCTGCTACAATATGACAGTAGTAGTCTGTGGGGAGAAAGGATCATAATTGCTTGGAAAACAGTGGAAAATTTCTTTCTGAGGTCTTTTCTGCACACTGAGTACACAGTACATCAGTACCTGTTATACTAAAATGAAAAGCCATGTCCGCATTGACAATCAGCCTAGTTCATTGAGAAAGATGTTAGAATGACAATGTTTTGCCCAAGGCATATTTTACAATACGTATAACTCTGCTTGCATCAATGTGTCTCCATGTTTGTAGAAATAAAAATCCTTACTTAGCAAGAAAAATGGAAAACCTGGGAAAAACAAAAAAACAAAACCACAACAGCCAAACAAACAGAATTTCTCACAGAAGTCTGTTTTCTATGCAGTGTATTTACTGAATTAATTGATGGTTTCCATGAGTTCTCCTGCTCAGTCCCCAGTTGCACCTCATGAAGAAGGAAGTGCAAGTTCCTTACCTGGCCCAGTCCCTTTCACTCACTGATGGATGCTGCTGACCCTGCTGAACCCACAGCTCTGCAGAGTTGGGGCTGATGTGCTTGGATGAGATCTCAGCAAAAAAACGACAGGAACAATTGCCTCTTGTGAAACAAGGATGGCAGGGCAGAGTGCTGTTAGGGAGCAGAGAAAAGGACCGTCAGTATGTGCAAGCCTCTGAGAAACTCACAGCGGTTTGTTAAAGGTACTGTTACTGGCACTGAAGTGATAAAAGAGACAGTGTTAAATCCTCCCTGCATTTCAAAGAAACTGAGAATATTTATTTGTTTAATGTATCTAATTATTTCTAGCTTTTCTTGAATGTTGTTTATGTAGATGCTGTTCATTTTGGAAGCTGCTGTTTTTTAGTGGTCAGCAAATATCTCTCTGCATTTTTCTGTCCTTGTGAATGTCATATGGTTATAAAGAAAGGCAAGGAGTAATTTAGTATGGTTCTTCTTGTTTCTGTATTTGTTTTATTTTCAGCATCTGAAATTTAAAAAATTATTGGGAACCTTTCTGTGTAAAGAATAGGGAAAGAAAATAATGTTCTGAGCTTTCTCTGCTATTACCTTCCTCCCTTCCTGAGCCTGACTCATATGTTATAAGGTCAGCATCACTTAATATCTTGGAATCTTGAGGGCAAAGGCTGGCAGGTATGTCATAATTACCACAGAACATACTTTTACATCATTGGTATATGATCAGTGGTAGCAGCAGATGATTTACTGAAGCTTTGGAGAATGCACAGTCTATATAGTTAAATGAGTTTTTTAAACAGAACTTGACTGGATCTGTTGGGCTCTTTGGTTGAGTGTATTCTGGTGATGGAAGAGTAATGCCAAGAAAGGAACCCGCATGTTCTTTCCCTTTTCAGGTTCCCTGGAAAGTGCTGAGGGTATTAACATCAGCACAGGTGGTTGCAGAGGGGTGAGTGGCTGCTCTTCCTGGGTTCTCTTTTCTGCATGCTGGAGCCAATTGCTGAAACAAATAATCTCCCTTAATGCACATAGGGTGCACATGAAAATATTCTATTTCTTCCAGAAGTGTTCAGAAGACATATAAAAATAGAGTAGAAGGACAGTTTTAAAAAGCCCTCTAAAATTTGAGCTTTTTTCACAGTCCATTACTGCAAATCAATTATGCCTGTTGTGCTCAAATGCAACATTCATTCAATGTAACTGGAAAAAATAAAAATAAAAAAGTTGCTTTACAGGTGTAATATTTATATGCTAAGTGTAGAACATTTGGATAATTACTTCCTCATAAATAATGTTGTTAGGTCCACTTGATTTGAACTGTATTGTATTGTTGTTAAATGAAACAAACACTATATTTAAATTTATTTCCCTTGCAGTTCCATTGTTCAGCTTTACTTTGATTTCTTATAAAAGACAAAGAAAAGCACATCCATCCTATACACCAGGCCACAGCCAAAATAAATGCACATCAAATAAGTTTATTTAAACAGACATGCCCATAAAATGTTAACAAGACACCAAATAATTACAGGAAAAGGCTGAAGTCCAACTCTGTATGGAGTCCAAAGGTCTGAATTGTATTTAAGACAGAGATCACATAAAATGTGTATTGACAGTATAACACCAAGTCTCTATCATCAGTGATGCATCCATTTTTTTCAAGGCCAATAAATTTTAATGTGCTAGCAGAGTTGTATCCAAATCACATAAAATACCCTGCCATAGAAAGTATAGAATAGACTAAAATCGGTTTTATGGTTAAAAATATTATCCGATTACGTTTTTGTTTTTCTCACTTCCATTTTGTGATAGGGGCTAAGTTACTTACTACATTATTGTATTTTAAGTGTCTGTCTTTGTACTACAGAGAAAAACACATCTTTGTCATCTGCAATTTATTTATTTATTTATTTATTTTTTAATTAAATTGGACTGTGTGTTATGCTGATGGCTTCGGCTTCCACAGGGCTTTTGCAGTGGTTAGTTCTGATCATAGGCCACCCGCTCTCTGTGCAGGTCTCCATTACATAAGATGCAATCCCCTGTGCAAGTAGGGAAAGTGCAGAAGTTTGGGGGAGGGGGAGTTACTTTAGGATTTAGGCTGCTTGTAATGCCTGTCATCCTTGCTGATTGGTAGTGCTCATTCTGTGGTTTTCTTTTGTGTATTGTGGTCAAATGTTAGCTTGGTCAAAGCTTAAGAGCCAAAGAACTCGTGTACTTGAGGTCTCTGGGCTCTAAATAAATGGTTTATCCACTATTTCAATTTCCTACCTATGGAAAGGGTTAAAACACTCTCCCTTTAGTAGTCTCCTTCAGCTGTTTTCTCCAGTGGTCTGCCAGATGTGGGTACTGCACAGAGCATGGCACAGCAGTATGTACTCTTCCAAGGTATAGACAGGAGAGAGAACATTGCTGTTTCCCTGCTTGTGGATGCACAAGAACATGATGTACCCAAGGCTGGAAGCAGGCAGAGCATCTCTGCTAAAGCCAGGAGTGACTTGGGTTGCGCAGTCAGAGACTGTCCCTTGAGCGCGAATGCTAATGTTTGTTCTGGCTCCATGGTCAGGGGCTGTCTGCCCCTTCTCTTTCCATCTGCACTAACTCCATGTCGAATGCTCGGCAAAGAAGCTCAGCAAAGTCCCTAGCTACACACACAAGCTGAATTAATGTTTTACCCTGGAGGTTAAGAAAGTTCTTACTACGTCTGGCTGAAAAATAAATAAATAAAATAAATGTGATCAGATGGTACCCTCTGCTTTAGCAAGTAGGAATAAAAATAAAGAACGGTTTAAGATCCTATGCCTCTAAACCACTCTTGTGATAATCTTAAAGATAAATGATGTGTTTTTAGCACATTGGCTTAGTGATACGGAAATCAATTTCCTTTCATTTATTTTTGAATGCTCTAATGTTCTTGTCTCCACCTGCTGGTAGAGAGATGATCTGCAGGTCTTGGCCGGATGGTGCTAGATAAACTTTCTTGCCATTTTAATTTGCACTCCAAGTTAAGAGTCTGATAGATATTATTTGCATGTAGTAGTCTCTGTAGGTGTTCAAGGTGTATTGGGATTGTAGGATGCCTGGGATGTATACGATGGCAGATGTTCCTTTTAAAGTATTCATCTATAGTGAAACCAATGCTGTAATTCAGTCCTTTTTCTCTAAGATGCTTATATCATTTTAGAATATATAAACAAGTTTTAAATTGTTTTCCCTGAGCACCAACAGGATTAGAACAGCAGTTTCAGAGGTGAAAGGCCTGTAATTAATACAGCATGCCAATCAAATCCCATCAGTGAAATGCATTTCATTAATATTTGTTTTTTTTACTGTTAAACCATGTTATAAACTTTTTAACAGTTCACATCTGTCTCTCATAGAACAATTGTAATTGAAATTAAAATGCTAGTTTTCCAAGGTAATTATATTTCAGAAGTGTATGTTCTTGTTGGTGGACACTTGATGTTTCCAGATGTACATCTCAGCACTGAAAACTCTGTTTGGACATCAATAACAACTGCTCTGCATGTCTTTCACCTGACAAAATGAAACAAAAGGTTACCCTTAAAATTCCTCCCCACTTGTATCGTGTTTCAGTCTTCATGGCTCCTGTTATCTGCCTCTTCCCAGCCTTTTTCCAGCACCTAAATTCAGAGTTCCGTTTTTTGTCATACCCTCCCTCTACCTCTTTGCAGAGAGCCCAGTCCTTGAACAGCAGCTCGCTCACCCATGCCTATGGCAGAGGTGTCATCCCCTCCAGAAATAATGGGGGCCCTGGTGTCATCTTATCTGTCCTTGGGTGCTGAATCCAGAGATATTTTAAAATGACAGCAGTTGCTTCAGTGAGAAGTGGCTTCGCTGGCAACAAGAGATGCTCTAAGAGTTCATAACGACAGGTTAATGTGGTGCAACCTTTTTTTTTTTTTTTTTTTTTTTTTTCCTACCTTCTCTGGCAAACTGAGCATGAAAGTTCAAACTGTTACAGGCTTTACAACTGTCCCTTCCTATTTTAATAGCAGAATCTTAGTGTCTTCCTATTATCTTATTTTACTAATTAACCACACTTTTCTTAGTGTCTTTGATTGCAGCTCTACACAAAGTCAAGGATAATTTCAAGTGCGAAGGATGTCAGTGTGAATTTCAAGTGTGAAAGATGTCAGGAAAAAAAAAAAATGAACTGGGGAGTGTGCAATATATGTATGACTTTGAAATCATGTAATTGGTATCTGATGCTTTCCTTGCTTTATCACATGGAGCGATTTTAGAGAAGAACGAGTCTAAATGTGTATGACCGTGGATCCTGTCGCTTCACCAGCTTTCATAGCTGAGGAAAATGGGACATGAGAATCCCTTTAATATACTGCATTAGTCTCCTGAGTAACCTTATAATCTGTAATATATAGTGTAACTATACATCAATACATTCAGTCTTACCCTAATTTTTATGACCAATGGGTTTATTCCTTGACACTAGCAAAAATCAAACCCCAGGCACTTATGCTGTTGATACTTAAGAACGTGAGCCTAGCTATCTGTTCCGGGAGGTTCTATCTCAGCAGGCACTGAGGAGCAGGAGCCTAGCTTGTGCCTGGCTCCTGCCCAACACGGGGCAGCTTGCCTGCTGCTGCCGGGGCTCTTGGGAGCTGCTGCAAATTGTGAGTTTCTGCTGGAAGATATGCACAGCTGGGACTGGAAAAGCCTGCAAAGGCAGCTCACGGGAGCGAGGAGGAAGGCTCTCTTTCCCTCACCCCACCTTCTCTTCGAGCCTGTCATATTCAGCGTAGCTCTTAAGCACAGGCTGAAATGCTGTGCTGCACTGGGATGTTTTCCTGAGCTGAGGTCTTCTAAAGATGTGGTGGTCACTTAGGCTTGTAGAACATATTTTTCCACTTTAGTTCAATAACCCAGTTGCTCTAATCATAATGTTGCATCCCAAATCAGAAATGTAAATCCCTTTATCTACTGGTTTATATGACAGGCTTCTTGGGTCTGATTTTTTCAACCCTTGGCGTTAAGGAAATCCTGATTTAGGAAAGGGGTGGGGGGTGGGGGGAAGAATTAACTTTCTGTGGGTAAGTGACTGAACAAATCATAATTCATGCTAGCGAAATCATAATGCGTGCTGCTTCAGAAGTGTAAGATCATCATTTGAAGGGGGAAGTAGGGGAGGGGATGGCATGTATCACCCAGGTTATGTATCACCCAGGTTTTCAAGTGATTGAGACTGCGACCAAATGCATTCATGTCCACTGAGATCACATTGAAAATCACTTTGAAGTTCTCCATCCACTCTTCCACTTCACTGCTTTTTAGTCCCTTTTGACTCAGGTTGAAAGGGTGCTTCAAATCTGTGGTAAATGTGACTGCTTTGCCACACTTTTATCAGATGACCTGACAGTTCTTGGGAAATACCTCTTCTCCCCGCGTATTATACAAATATTGAACTCCACAGATACCCAGGATATCTCTAGGGGAAGAGGGAAAATGAGACTTCGGCTGGGAGCAATCAAACCAGCTCCGTTGCCCTTTGATTGTTCTCGATTTTCTACGTGCAGAGCTACAGGACACCGGAGTGTACAATAGAGCCGTCTCTCTAGCAAAATAAATAAATAAATAAAATAAAATAAAATAAAATAAAATAAAATAATGCAGATATTAGGCGTTCCTCTATTCTGACCAAGAGTAAGAATGGTAAAATAATTAGGGGAGCAAATCTGTGGTGCAAAGAGGAGTGTCAAATTGGCTCATCTGCCATTGTCCAAATGAGGCTAAAGGTGAAAGTGTTTATTGTTTGTGACAACCTTTGAACCTTGGGATTAGCTGATTTCTTTTAGGAAAACACCATTAGAAGTGGCAGCTGACTGAAGAGCAATTCCAAACGAATTTATATACACTTACTTTCTGAGATAACGAGAAATAGTAGGTTTTGTGCTTATGAATAACGGTGGGGTCAAGGGGTGGGGGAAGTGTTCTCCCATGCCTCCTGGCTCCTCAGGGGGACGGAACTATGAGCAGATAACGCAGTTGAGGAAAACGGTGAGGGCAGCTGGTTAAAAAAAAAAAAAAAAAAAAAAAAAAAAAAAAAAAAAAAGGATAGGGCTGGTATTCGCTGATCGAAGCCCTGACTTCTAATAAAGACCTCCGAGGGCTGCTCCAAGTCTTGTCTTGCCAGCATCCAGCATGTCAGATAAATGCAGACATGCAAGAGGAAGAGAGAGGACAAGAAAATGCTGCCAGAAGAGCCTGCAGCTTCGTGTGCATCTTTACAGTGATCAGTTGGCATCAGGTGAGAACATGTCATGTTGTGGAATTACATCACGCAACTGCTCTTCATGACAAACTGCCAGATGTGTGTTACGGAGTTTGGAAGCAGTAGCCTGTAAGCAAAATGGATATGAAATGGAGAGAGTCAGGAGCAGCTCTGCCGGCGCTCGGGATTGCACAGTGGAGCAGGGAACGGAGTCTTCCCCATGCAGGTTCTCCTGCTTTTGGCTGTTCTGGGTTTTTGCTTTGGCACTTCTTCTCTTTATGTGAGGCACACACACACCAACGATTTCTTCCCCTCTTGCTGTACTGTGTGTGCTTAGAGTCCCGAAGCAAATATTTCCATCCCTGCATTCTTTAATGACAGTGCAATAATCACTAATATAAACCAGAAAGGAGCCCTCGGCTTTGCTATTCAAGGGAGTGCATGGACCGGCAAGGTTAACAGCACTATTTATTTGCACTCTTTCTGGTATTTCCCCATTTCATGTGATTATTTTCTATTTACAAATCTAGTCCTGGAGACCCACGGCAGAAAAGCCCGACCAGATAATGTAACACAACTGCCTACAACTTATATTTTCTGGTAACTATTAATAACTTACGTAGAAAGTTATACTGTCTTATATACAAAGCCCTCTCTTTCTTCTTCCTACGTTCGGTCTTCATTTTGCATTCCTCCCGGTGAGGAGCAACAAGCAGTGCAAGAGCGCCGGTTGTGGCCGTGCAAAACGGGAGCCCCGTCGAGCTCGGCGCACCTCCGGCAGCGCCGGGACAAGCTTCAGAAGCGGGCGGCGACCGGTGGGCGCGGAGCTCCCGATGGCTCGGGGGTGCCCCCGGCCCGGGCTCCGCGCTCGGCGTCCCGCCCGCCCCCGGGAGGTGGGCGCTCGCCCCCGCTGCGCCCGGGACGGGACCGGCCGTGCCGCAGGCTCCCGAGCAGAGAAGAAGCCCAGGGGCCGGCCAGGTCGCCCCGGCGCTGCGGGACCACTGCCGGGCCAGGCTCCCGGCCGCGTCCTGCCGGCGTCTGCGCGGCCCCGAGGCAGGGCTGGGCCGCGGCTCCCCCGGCTCGCGCGCGGCGCCGGCACCTGGCAGGGCTGCGGGCGGACGGCGGGGGCGCCCCGGGTTCGGCCGGCCGAGCCGCTCGGTCCCCGTGCTCGCGGCCTGGGGCCGTGCAGGGTGGGCTGAACGGCAAGCAGTGCGGCAGGGCAGCGGCGCAGCCCGACCGACGAGGCCCCGGCGGCCAGGCCCCGGGAGCGCGGGAGCCGCGGGGGCTGCGGTGGAGCCCGGGCAAGCAGCGGAGCCGGCTTCGGTGGTGCACGGCGCCGTCGTGCCCGCGCTCCACCGAGCTCGTTGCTGCTGGGGAGGACGGAGAGCGGCTGGGGTCTGCGCTCCTGTCGGCACAGAAACGTTGGTCGTAAGCGAGCGGCTGTTCAGACCGACCAAGAAATGTTTTCTCGTTGTTGGAATCTCTCTTTTCCCTGAAAATCGGGTTTTATTTAGATTTTTCTATTACATGTGTAGAAGCGATCCCGCAGTGCGTCCGCAAAGCCGAGGAACGGGCGGCTCCGTCCGCCCCTCCAACGGGAGCCCGTTTCCCGCCCGGCGGGCAGCATAGCCGCCGTCGGCAGCCGCACACGCGTCCCCGGGACTACCCACGCCAGCGGAGTCCCCGGCACCGCCTTGAGCCGTGGCGCGGGCGGCACGGGCCAGCCGCCTGTACCGGCAGCCGGCAGCACTGCGCGGCGGGCGGAGTGACCCGCTGCTCCCGGCGGCTGCCCCCGCGGGCGCCGAGCTCCTGCCCGGGCAGCCTGTCGCGGCCGCTCCCCCCGGCGCAGGGCGCTCCCGGCGCGGCTGCCGCGGTACCGCCCGCCCGTCCGAGTGAGGGCCCGACGGCCCGGCCCGGCCCGGCGGTCAGCGTCGGCCCGGTGACCCCTCCCGGGCTGGTCCCACGCACCTGCCGATTTGCGGGAGAAAGAGCGGAAGATTCAGGGTCCCCTCGTCCCTTCCCGTCCCTCCGACAGACCCTGCCGGACGTACGGTGCAATTCACGCCTGTGCAGGAGGGTCGGCTCCGTGGAGCGGGTCCCGGTTTATAACTGTGGAGGCGGCTGCCCTGGAAATGACCGGTCGCTACCGAGCGCATCCCTCCGAGAGGGAGACACACCAAGACAGGCAGCTCCGGCAGCCAGGCTGGGTGCGCGGCACGGCTACCTGGGGCGCCCGGGGCACCTGCCGTGTTTCCGCCGAGGGGGAGGCCATCGAGCTGAGCACGGCCTCTGCCGCGCAGGCACAACTCGCTCCCACGGGGCCGGTGGAGCCATGGGCCACGCCAACACCCCCGGCACTTCGTGGCCGGCGGCTGCGGAACCCCTGCGACTCCGCCGAGGGCCCCGAGGGGACTGCGGACGCTTCGGGCCCAACTTGGCAGCCCGGGTGGGGAGCGACCGCCGCCCCCTCCCGCTGCCGACCGGTGGGTCCGGTGCGGCGACCCTTCAGATGAAAGGCTGTGCTCTCAGGCGCGCCCCGCGCCGGCAGGCCCCCCCACCCCCCCGCGGGTGCACATGTCAGAGTTCACAGACCTGGCTGCTGCCTTTACAACACTGAGCTGTAAAAGAGCGGATATTAAACCCCTATAATGGATCCAACTCCAAGGAGAGGTTAAATTTCCCAGTGAAATGAAGGTATTTGCCCTGAACTGGGGAAAGAACCTCCGCCCTCCCTCGGGCTGGGAAACCCGTGGAGCCATCAGAACCTGGCGGTAAACTCTGCCCCCAGCCCTGCACCTGGCACCGGGCCGCCGCCGGGGACACATGTGCGCGCCACGCTGCAGCCAGCCGGGGGCTCGTACTGGCCCGGCCGCCCCGTCGGGCCCGGCCGGTCCCGCTCTTCCCCGGGCTCGCTAGCGCGGCGCCCGGCGCGCAGGTAGCCCAGGAGGGCGAGCGCAGGTTTATGGAGAGGGCGAGGATCGACGGGGGCCGAGGACCGGTTCAGTCTAATCCGAGTCGGAACGGGAGCCGGGAGACCTCGCTGGGACCCGAGCCCGGTGTCCGCCGCCGCTGCCCCGGGGGCTTAGCCGCCTGCCCGGCGGGTCCACTGGGCCGGGCGCCACGGCCCCTCCACAGCGCGGCTGCTGCGGGCCAGGCAGCGCCCAGGTGCCGTGGTGCCTGCCCGCACGGGGAGCAGCTCCGTGGCCGGGGCGAGGGATGCGGCTGCTCTGGTAACGCGGGCCGCGGCCGGCCGCGGGAGCGGGGTGCCTGAAGGGCTTCGAGGGCTGGAGCCGAGGCGAGTGCGGAGGCGCCCGGGACGGCGCAGAAGGGCGCGGCCCATCCCGGAGCTGCCGGCGCCGGATGAGCCGCTGGCCCGCAGCGAGAGGGAGGACAGCGCGGAGCCGCGCCTGTCGCTGGGTCGGATCCGGGCGAGTGCGGCCTGACTCGGCGCCTCCCGCGGGGCCGTGTCTGCGACGGAGTGAGGGACCGGGCAGCGGAGCGGCACCTCTCCGGGCCGGTACAGCCCTGACGGGCCCTGGCACCCAGGCCCGTCCGCGGCGCCCTCGCCCCTCGGGGCGGGAGGAGGGTCCGAGACCGCCGCGCCACCAGGCAGCAAGGCGAGGCGCTCCGCCGGTGGAGAGGGGACGCGGAGTCCAACTCCTGTCTGCCGCACTGCCCTCAAAAATCCACTTAAAAAAGATGAAGGCACATGCAAATGTGTGGCGCCTCCTTGCTTGTGCCTTTAATCATGGTAAATTGACTATAGTTCCTCCAGGCCCCCCGAAAATGTACACAGCGCGCACCGCACCACAGCAGAGCTGGAACTCCCAGCGCGCCGCGCACATTCACACACGCACCCGCTGCCTTCCCCGGGGCTTTCTGGCGCTGCTCTGAGCAGCTCAGACAGTCCATGTGATCCAGCTTTCTCAGCAATTTTCCTACCCAAAAGCTGCCGTGAAGGGAACAGCGCACAGAGATAGCATCAGGCTGCCTATATCAAAGAGACCCTGCTTAATTAAAATACCGGCTCGGTGCTCGCCGCCTTCCACAGAGAGCAGTCTTCGACCGCGGTCTGCCGGCCCGCTCCCGCCGAGACGGCGCGGGGGTTCCCGGGGCTCCCTGGGAGGGGGGTCAGGCCCTTTGAAAGGCTGCGCCGGCACCGATCACTGCAGGCCCGGGGCGCGGGCCCGCGCCAGCTCCATGCCACCCACCCACCCGCCGGCTGCACCCCGGGCCACCTGGGCACCGGCCCTGCTCCCTGGCACAACTCCGGCCTCGTCGCTGACCGGTCACCTACTCCACGAGGCTGCCGGGAGAGAAGGGTCCCTCCCCGGGGACAGGGCGAAGCCCCCGCCAGCTGCGGACCGAGCTCCATCGGCCTTGGCGGGCCGTCCGCGCCAGCCGCCCGCGGAGGACGGGCCGGTCCCTGGGGAGGGGCGGCTGCGAGGCGCGGGGAGGCATCGCGTGGTTCACGGCTATCGTTTGTTTGTGCTACCGAGCAACAGCACGGTAATTTATTGTTATTGTTATTAGTAACTACACATTGCAGCTCGCTTACATTTATCCTTCCGAGGGAGGGAGAGCGGGCTGCATCAGTCATAGCCGAGCGCACCCGACGTGCACTCTTCCCGGGCTGCGGAGCCGCTCCGCCGCGGCTCCCGGTCCGGCGACGCTGGACGCTGCAAGTGTACCCTCGCGACGGCCCAGACCCTTCGGCGGCCTGCGGAGCCGGCCCGGGGGCTAAGGCCGTCGGGGGAGAAGCACCGAAGGGCGGGTGGCGCCCCGGGCGCTCCGTCGGGCTGAGCCGCGGGCTGCAGAGCCTTTCTGGGGAGCGGCCGCTGCTCGAGGAAGGGCTCCACGGGTCTCCTGCACCGATGCGCCCCTGCCGCACCCGCCCCGACCTGTGCTTTCCCGCCGTGCGGCCAGGTCGGTGCGCCACGAGTAGGGCCGGGCTCCCTCAGCACCGCCAGCCCCGCCGCGGGACGGTCTACGGGCAGCGACAGCTCGGTGTCGGCCGCCTGCGAGCGGCAAAGGCCGTGGTTCCGCGGGGCAGCAAGTCGTGGAGTCCAGCTGTGGGTAGAGAAACAGGACAAAGTGAGACGGAGCCGACGGCAGTTAGTGCAGCCCCGCGGCACCCCACTCCCCCCACGTCCCGCGTCCGCATCGCTGCAGACGGGGCCGGTGGCCGTGGCGCCCGGGCCCACGCGCCCGGCCCGACGGGAGGTTGCTCCGCGCCGGCCGGGGGCGAGCAGCGCGACCGCCGCCTCCTCGCGGGGCCGCCCCCGGGCACTGAGCTCGCCGGCCCCGGGCCCCG
>NC_048909.1:11282854-11323101 GCF_011077185.1 Oxyura jamaicensis
AGCGGTCCCGCGCTCCCGCTGTCCCCGCGCCCGGCGGCGGTGTCGCCCGTCCGCGGACCCACCGCGCTGCGCGCCGGGCGCGCGGAAGCTTCGCACCGTCTGGATGCTGGCTCGCTCCCGTTCACACGCGCGCGAGATCAATTGCATACTTCATTGCGTCTTTTCCCCCAGTTTTCCCGAACCGCGAGGATGCTGTGCACACATTTCACCTTACAAAAATCGCGAAGGGGCGACAGTACCAGTGTGGTATCAGTGTGCAGTTTATGTTGGCGTTTGCATGGGCATTGGTCCCTGCACCAGATATGACAATGCCCTGCATCTGCGTTCTGGTTTGTGCATATGTGCTTGTACAAAGACAAGCAATGCTATGGTTTCTTACAGATGGAACACAACGATGGGAGTACTTGTAGTACAAAATACAGGTTCTTATTAAGAGCAATATATGAAATGTTACAAAATTACAAATGCAGTAAAAATATTTGAGGGAATAAATGGAATGTGAGATGTTGCAGCAATGCTATCACTGCTCGGCATCATTGGTTTCAACCTGCCAGGCTTTGTGGTTGGAGCTCTAACACACAAGCGAGCCAGCCCGTAGGAGCAGGAGGCGTTGCTGCCAGCAGCCACATTGTACACGGAGGGACACAAGCATGGTGCTGCAGCTGCTGCACCGTGGTTACTCCTGGTTGTCACTGTCTGGTGGGAACCACGGTGGGAGGGCTATGCATGGAGGACTTGGGGTTTGTCTTACAGCTGCAGCTTGCCACGTGCTCAGCTCTGGGGGAGGTGATGCATGTCCAGCTGCTTGTGGGGGTCTCCAAGCTGCCGGGGCACATCCCGTCTGAGCAAAGCAGCCAATGCTGGCAGGGTAAGCAGCTCCTGTTAGCTTGGCCCTCAGAGCCACACTGCCTCAGCCTCCCTGCCCATGCCCGGGCCAGTTCCCCAGCATGGCTTTGTGGGTGTGGAATAAATTAGCCTTGATGGCGCCTGCATTAATTTTATGTGGGAGAATCCCCAGCGATTCCAGGGCAATTAAAGGGAGAGCAGCCTTGCCCAGCACAGCTTCCTTCCCATCCAGCTGCCTCTCCTGCTCAAGGAGATGGGAGGACTGAGTGATGGGCTGCACTTGGTGCCCTGCCACCTGCCTATTGGCTGCAGTCAGAGCAGGGTGGTCCACGGCCCATAGGGGCCACACTCCTCAGCTGGGACAGGCAATGGGACTGCACGGTGGCTGCCGATGCTCGTGTTACAGAAAGGATGTAAAACAAGCCCAAGGCAAGCAAGCTATCTTCATTTCATACATGTTCCATGAATACTGGTTGTCTAGCATAACTGAAGCCTGTTTGTGGCTTTTTTTTTTTTTTTTTTTTTTTTTTTTTTTTTTAAACTTAAAAATTCAGCTCATATTTTGGCAGGGGTTGTCTGAGTGCGTAGCGGATACATTCAATGACAAGAGCTGTAACAGTTAGTTTGTTGGATGCCACAATTAAACCTCAGCTTTTTTGCCCAGCCATTTGAAAGCAAGTGGCATGTTGTCACTCAGGCAAGAATACATACAAACAAGGTCAGTGCATAGCCCCAGATCCTAACAATATGATTTTCATCACCTTACCAGTCTTTGGGGAGTCTTCAGCTCCCATCTGGAAGTACCTTCAACCCTTTCCAGCTACGGATCTTGAAATAACAAGAACAGAGAGAAAACCAAAATTACATGGAGTTTATTGCCATTTCAGAACGGAAAAAGTGTTTGAAAAAGTTTATTCAGGAAGCCAGGGGAAGTTAAGTGGGAGACATTTGCCATTTCATCAGTCTGTTGGTGATAGCCATTCATGTCATAAATGACTTGTGTCATTTGATGCCAAAAATAACACAATTTTCCTCCCCAAAGGCCTATAGTTTTTTTTTTTTTTTTTTTTTTTTTTTGCAATAAATGTTTATTTGTTAATAATATACTTTAAACAGCCCAGTCTTGACCTCAAGTCTCCAAAAGAATCCATCTTCTCTCTGAAAAATCCTACATAGTTTGTGTAATTTTTTTTCTGGGAAGGTGTAATTGATGGTGCAGTGAAGGGTAGTGTGTTTGCTTTAACTACTGCAGCTGCGTGGATTAACTGTTTATAAGGGCCTACTGTGCTTTGAATGGCTACTTTCTTAGATTTCAAGCCATAATTGACAGCACTTCCTAATGGTTTTGTGGATTTGCTTAAGTTTGATCAGTAAAAATAAATTTCTGTGTTTAGCTCACCCATTGTTGTTTTCTCTTGGCTGTTTTGAAATCTTTTAAACATTTCTTCGTGATAGTTCTGTTTCATTGGTTAGCCTACAAAGTGCAGCATTTCAAATGGAGATGACCAATACAACTACCTTGTGGATCTGAGCTTGGGTTAGATCTAGTTCCACATCTTGTGTTGATTTCAGAAGAAAATGTAATAGGAATTTTGGTACATAGCAAATAACCTGTATGCAAATATTTCTGACAGGTTTTCTCAATTTAGTTATTTGGAGTCTCTACAGTTTAACACAGAACTGACAGGTATGAAATAGATGCAGTTAAATATTTGAAAACATAAAAAAGGATTTTGTAAACATGCTTAATGTAGAAACTGTTATATTGGGAAAAAAATATTAAGTCAGGTAGTTAATTTATAATATCTTACACTGGTTTGATATTGTCTTCCCAAAAGCTGGAGTTAGATTTCCGCTGGCAAAGAGTTTGTGGAATGTCAGTGGTATGTGATCTGCAGCCCAGTAATATAACAATTGTCTTTTCATTAAATTACCAACTACCACTGATTTAACCAATGTTAAATAATTTTTGTTCTACTCTCTACCACTCTGATCCTTCTCTCTTATGATTTTTATTTAAATTTTTACTAAAAAACTAAAAACAAAGAATTAAGACACTTGTCAGAATTTTTGCTCATTCTTAATTGCAAATGTGGTTTTCTTGAAGAAATATATAGGCCTTATTTTCTTTAAGAACAACTGAGCTATGGAAGAGAGTTACACATTTAATTTTTCAAAGCATTTCAGCTTAAAGTACTAGTTTGTTGTCAGTCAGACAGGCACTTAGATAAAATAAGGAACAGTATGTATAAAATGAATGGAATTTATTTTTTTCTTTAAACATTTTGCATTTGTGAAGCTAAATTATTTGGATAGTATGCACACAGGTACTTCATGTAAAACTTACTTTAGTGGGACTCTGTGCTGCTAAATGGTACTAGTAGTTTACAGAGAATATGTTTGCAATGCATTAATTGCAACAAGTATATGGTGATTTTAAAAATATATATTTTTTGAGAAGCATAGCTTCTAGCTTGGCTTATCATCCTGTAGTAGTAAGGTGGTTAATTTTACCCAGTTTCTTCAGCTGTTTACAAGGTAAAGTTACACACACAACTAGTTAAAGAACTAGGGGTCTCAGGGTAACTAAACTGCATGGCAAATGCTAATTTACTTCCCTGAGGTATTTTCTGGGGCAATCTAAGCCCCTGTAACTTGAACAACTCTCTTCTTCTGTTGCTGGCAAAGGCTTGTCTTGTCTTTGTGTCAGGTTTGATTTTTGTAGGACAGACTTCTTGACCTTAAATTTAGCCTCTGTTGGATCAGTCCTGTTAAAACAAGATCAAGTCCAAACTTTCTTTCCCAATTTGAAAATATTTGGAAAATAACTTTAAGACTTTTCACAGCTTCCTGCCATCCTGCTGCTTCTGGCACTGCTGGTGAGTTCGAGCCAGAGCAAACAGCCCTGCTGCTGCTGGTGGGGGCTGCTCCCGTGGGGCCCCGTGGTGTGCATGGGGCTGCAGGGGCTCCATGGCCTGGGGGTGTTTGCAGCCCGACAGTAATGGCAGCCAGCATAGCTTGTCCTGTCTGAGGAGTGGAGCTGAGAGGAGAGGTGCACAGGGTGTGCCTCAGCCAATGGCGTGCACGTGAGCTGCTATAGCAGGCAGTGCATGCAGTGGTTCGTTCCCCACTGCTGGCCACCCTGGCCACGTGGCCTGCCTCACTCGCCTCCAGTGGTGTGCATGAAGACCTCCAGTGACACAGAGTGATGTCTGGGCTGTCTTGGGAATGTTGGGGGACCACGCATCAGGACATAAGTCCTGTGGTTGCCTGGGGGCTGTGCTTGGCATGGTCAGGATGCATGTGGGCTGCTCACAGCGCAGCCACGTGGCTGCGTGGATGTCCAGCTACAGCATGCCCAAGGACAGCGGTGCCACATCCTTTGCACTAGTGCTAGGGGTCAAGCATTCTGTCACTCTCCTCTGTCCCCAGAAGGCAGCACTATTCAAACTTCATGTGCTTCCTCTCAGGCATGGGAGAGCTTCCATGCTGCCAGGGCTCCTCTGGTCGCTCTGGCCTGTGTGTCATGGGCTGGACCTGCCCTGCTCCTAGCCACACAGCAGTGCTCCCTGGCTTATCCCTATGGGCACCAGTGATGTCTCTCAGGGTCCTTCCAAGGCAGTGCATAGTGACTCATGCTGTCAGCATAGGCTGCTTGTTTGTGAAACCAAAAAGAAACTTGAAATTGGCTGAGAGCAAAACAGCCACATCTCTAAGGCTAATACGGATTTGCCACTTTAAGAGGATATTAAAAGTCCTCCTTTGTTATACAGAGACTGGGCTTTGCAATTTTTCAGTCTTTTTGCCAGCTTACTTTTGCATTAAAGCAACTGACATAACATTTACCTTTATCCTTGTGCATGAGTATTCCTGCTAATTAATTCAGTAACTTTTGACCTTCAGTTTAAAAGATCACATTTGATGGTGTTCCTGAAGACACTGCCATCCTTCAGGATGCTTAGTTGTTCATTTATTATGGACATAGCTGTAGTGTCATGGCTCGCATCTTTGTTCTGTTATATTCTTGTAATAGCTAACATTAACAAAGTCAAATGGACAAATGAACAAGAGGAAAAGAAGAAAAGCAAAGGAGCAATTAAATGTAACTTTTCATCATGAAAAGGATTTCACTGGTTTATCTTCTAATAAGATTATGTCACTGACACAAGTACCTAGAAGCCCTTGATTGACAGCCTCCTGTACTTTTATCAGGCAGTGTGACACTAAACCTCAGGGCCTTTTGTCCGATAGAGTGAGCTCACGGAAACTTGCCATCCTAATCCCCTTATTCATGTCAAGCACAGAAAAGAAGTCCTGGTCAGATGGCACCTTACAACAGTGTCACCTCCACCCCCTCGTAGCTGGATGAACATTGGACATCTCCCGCTTAGTTCTCTGACTGCACTTTGCTCTGTTAGAGCAGAGAGCTCCTGCCTACTGTATTACACGTTCCCACTCCTGATTGCTCTAAGCTGTGACTATTACATGTTTTTGATGTATCACACCTTGCACTGCTGTCTGTGAATGACTTGCATTTTCTGTCCTACTTCTATCTAGGGGAAGCTGGATATGTGGTGCAGAAAATCCCAGGGGGACGTTAGGAGGATTCTTAGGCTAACTTTTCACGTTTTAATTTTCTTAGCATTTCTCAAAAGAAGGAAAGACCTTTAGGAAGGTATTTCCTTTTCCTTCATGCATTTAAGACTATATAGGGAGAGGTATCACTAAGCTTCTACAAACTTTCTGTTGAGAGAATGGAGTAAGTAGAACTAAAAACAAATGATCTTTTTGTGAGTGTAGGGTCAACATGAGGTGCAAAATATTGTTGTTGTTTAGTGGTAATTGTTAATAGGTTTAATATTTTTCCAAAGCTGAGAACAGAATTCTACGTAGTCCTCAAGGTATGGATACCTATAGAATTCGCTCCTAAGTGTTGTAGAAGTCAACAATTCATGCCAATAGATGGTATTATAAGTTTCATAGCTCCAGCTCTTTCTTAGTTGTAGGAATTCCTTTGTGTGTATCCCTGCAGTAACCTATTTCAAGTAGGGGTTCCCTGTGGTGCTTTATTTACTTGTCCAACTGTTTGGAAGTCTGTTAGTCTAAAGATCAGATGCTCTGAAACAAATCTTATTACTTTAACCAGCTCTGCAAATTCTTCTTTCTCCATTTTTATTGATTTCTCTTCAGCTAGAACTAATACACGTGCAGCAGGTGGGCAAGCATGTCTCTCAAAGTTTAGCCTCTCAGATTTAACATGAGAAACGATAAATCTTTTTGTTTTTCTTGGAAAATGTGGGAAACCACAGATGTTTGAAGAATTGCCTCTTCAGTGGATTTGTGAAATTTATACTGGTTGCTGCAATTTTTGAAACAGAAGTCTGGGAAATTTTAAAAGAATGTTGCATTCTGGTGTATAGACTTTATTTTTTTATTTTTTATTTTTTTTATGTTTTTACTTTCATCCAGCCTGGCACTACTGGTAGAGATACGTCAATTAATGTGCTTCAAGCTAGTTTACTCAGCACTACTCACCAGTCCTAGTTTTAGAAGGTGTGTCCAGCTCCTTTGTATTTTTCATCTTTATGAACATTTTTTAGTAGGTTTAGATGTTAAAAGTCAGTGCTAATTAAGTGTTTTAAGAAATTATCTTTCAGGAATTCCCCTTCCCCCACCCAGTCTCCTGGCGACCTTGTGCTCCCCAGTCTAAGCACACATCTGATATGCAGGAAATAGCTGCATCTCCCATGACACTTAGCTTCAGCAGATATCAAAGTCCTTTACAAAGCGTCTTGCCCAGGGTTCCTGCAGGCTGGGGCCTGTCCAGGGTGCTCTCCTCCCTGGGACACACCATTTCCCATGTCTTCTGAGGACCTGGGCAGTACCAGCCATCAGGATGGGAAAATTCCCGTCTGAGGTGCACAGAGGAGTTCACCACTGTTTCCTCCAGATTTGTTTGTTCCACCTTAAACATCAGTGGCTTTTGTCTTACAGTGCAAGCAAATGAGAATGTACACTGCATTGTTTTAAAAACAAAACAAAACAAAAAAAAAAAAAACAGCAAGCAAAGGAATCTGGAAAGTAGTTATGCTTCCGCTTGATCAGAGGGCTGGAGCACCTTTTCTATGAAGAAAGGCTGAGAGAGCTGGGGATCTATCTTCAGCTTGAAGAAGAGAGTGCTCCAGGGTGACCTCATTGCAGCTTTTCTGTACTGAAAGGGGTCATATAAAAAGGGTGGATAAGGACTCTTTATTCAGGTAGATAATGATAGGACAAGAGGGAATGGTCTTAAACTAAAAGAGGATAGATTTAGATTAGACATTAGGAGGAAATTCTCCACTCAGAGGGTGGTGAGACACTGGAACAGGTTGCCCAGAGAATCTGTGAGTGCCTCATTCCTGGAGGCGTTCAGGGCCGGGCTGGATGGGGCCTTGGCCAATCTGATCTGGTGGGTGGTATCCCTGTGTATAGCAGGGAGGTTGGAGTTAGATGATCTTTGGGGTCCTTTCCAACCCAAGCTATTCTATGATTCTATGATTCCCTTCAGCACAGCATGTTTTCTCTGAATGCATAGCTCTACTCAAATCTCAAATTCTGTATCAGTTTGGTGGCAGTCCCTATAGTGAGGAAAGGACTGGATGAAGTGATCTGAAATATATGTATATATATATCCAGCTAATCAGTAAGGCTGGTGAAGGACTGCCTATACAATGCCTGTAAACTTTTAAGGTCAGCTAACTAATAGCTGAATTGTGGCAGAGAGTGTGATGTCAGAGTGTGCTTGGGGAATGAGTCTTAGTAAAATTGTAGATAGTCTTCAAAAAAACAGATTTTTCAAAGAAACTCTCACTTAAATGCAAGAACAGGAGTATTTTAACATAAGAGAAATGTTAAATGCAAACCAAAAGAATGCAGTAAGAGGCTGTGAATACTTCAGAAATAGTCTTTTCAAAAAACCATCTGAAATGCCATTTATCTCATGGATATAGCATGAAATGTTGAGGCTCTTCACTGTGCCAATTTGTGCATACAAGGCTCAGTCACTGATGGTTCCTGGTAGGATTTCATGTAGTAAAAACTAACATGTCTGTTTTATAAGGAAGCAGACAATGCAACATTTTCTGCATCCACCAGAGATAAGCAGACCTTACACTCAGCAGCACACCCTGCAGTTTTGTAAAACAGCCCATCAGATCTGCTTGGCATGTCTTGCCCATCTCTTGAGCAAGCATCAGTAAGCAGGGGAGACAGTGATCCACCCACATGAGCATGGGGAGGTGCTGCTGCATTAGCAGCACTTGATGCTAAAACATTCTCATTGAAAGAAAAATAACTTTTCTTTGGGCCAAAAAAAAAGAAAAAAAAAAGAAAAAGAAAAGAAAAAGAAAAACCTTTCGGGGATTGAATTTCAGAGCCTCCCTGCCTTTCTCTCAGCCCCCTCCGAACAGCCCCCTCCGAAGGCTGAAATGATTTGTGTGTGAGGGCCTGTGACCCAGGGAGGCATCGAACAGCGGAGAAGGGAAACATTTGGAGTTCAGAGGGACAGTGGGTCTTGATGACCGGCATAAGACAATGCAGATGTTTCAGATCAGGAGGTCACCGATGATGACAAGAAAAGGCCCCCAACAGCCTACAGGCTTGGTTCTTTTCTATACTCCTTTTTTATTTTCCTTGATGCCACACCTCACAGGATTACATTTTTAGGACTTATCATAGAAGAATCTCTGTGTTTATTGTATATATAGCTCTGAAAAGTAGGGTGGGATTTTAAGTTCTCCCTCGGGAGTCCATCACAAGGTGTGTGCCATGGTTGTTGGCAGTGGTCAAGTGCACCCAGTCCTGCTGCCTCCTGCCCCAGTGGCAGCTGCAGAGCTGAGCTGTGTGTGCTGCAAGCCCTGACAGTGGCCCACAGAGGAGGGTTGTCTGCAGTAGGAGTAGAGCCAGTAGAGGAATAGTTTTTGGACAAGAGTCCAACAATAACTGCATGTCCCATTGCCTTGTCTGATATAAACAGATTTCCTGGAAGGAGGACAGATTCTGGGACAAGGAAAGAAAAATAATGGCAGAGGGAAGGAGGAGGAGAAATTGTTCAGTATCCTAATTCAGCAGTAGGTCTGCTGAGTGTCTGTGTGCCCATGTCCTTTGTGTTTCTGCACATGGGAGAACTGGAGAGAAACCAGGGGGGCAGCACCAAATCCTGAGCCTTGGTCCTGATATGTGGGTTCGGCCTGTGTTAACAGCCAGTGAGAAAGTACCTCAGCACCACAGGGCTAGAGATTAGTTTAGATATTACACCTGGGCTGTGCTGTGAAAACAGTGTAGCAACATTATATACATAATATTTACATGAGCAGTAGAAGAATGGCAAGGCCTGCAGTGTCCAAGCTGGGGAAGCAATCCCTGATTGTGTCTGGCTGAAGGCTTACCACTGAAGTAACAGCACTGCTGCGTTTAGGTGCGTGCTGACATCTGTGGGTTCCCCAAGGCCATGGGAGAAGTCACATCCATGCTGCCTGCTGGTAGCACTGGGTATGGGCTCACTTTACCGGGTTCATGGAGTCTCTTTTTCACCAGGAAATCCCTGAATTACATGTCGGCAGGGAGGAGAGAGGAGAAAGATGTTAAAAATACTGTTTGCTTAAAAAATATATATTGTCTTTTGGCTTGAGGGGATGCAGAGCTTGTACAAGGTCCTCCCTGCATCTTGCTAGGAAGAGGAAGGATCCCCATGTCTGTTGCATGCTGCAGCAAGGGGTGAAGAAGGAGCTGTGACAGAGCCGGGCAGAGCTACCCTGTCCTGCTGCTGATCCCAGCGCAGAGCCCAGGCGTGTGCTCCAGCCCCAGCCTGTCACCACTGCTCAGGGCACCACTGCAGAGCGCTGCCTGCGCCCCAGAGTGGCGGCAGCAGCAGTGGATTTACTTCTTGGCACCGCTGCAAGGGGGACTCTGGCTGGAGCTCTTCCCGCAGATGCTGCCAAGATGGAGCCTGGCAAAAGAGTTAGTTTCCTAACTGTGACAAATGCCTGCCTGAAAAAAATGTGTCTTTATTTACAAGTGTTGTGTTCAATTAGCCTCATGTTTTGCAAAAGCTATCTTGTCCCTCTAACAGTCTGCTCTGCAGCTTGAACCACTCCTTCTCAGAAAAAGGCTACATTTATTATTATTATTATTATTATTATTAAAATGTTTAGGAATCCCATATTTCTGGTGTGCCACAGCTGCCCAGCTTTGACCTCTTCTGGTGACACTAATCAATATGGTAACTTCTTGGTTGTAATTCTACCACAGGAGCCCCATCAGTTAAGCTTTTCATTACCTTTTTTTTAGTGTTACAGTTTTCTTCTCAGGTATAGATAAAAAACAAAAACAAAAACAAACAAACAAACACACACACACACAAAAAAAAAAAAAAAAAAAAAAAACATGGTCCCTAGAGAACTTCTAGGATGAGGGGTTATAATTAAGAAAACACTTTCCTGTTCTGTTTTGATTTCAGAAAAAAAGTGACCACCACCTCAGCATGATTTCTCACCAATGAATGAGACCGATACAGCTTTGCCATTTGATTTTGGCACTCCCTGTTGAGCTTATAATAGAAACTGAGCATGGCCTTTATTATCATTACGGTTGAAAGAGCATTAGCAAGGGCACAACTCAAGTTTTGAACATATACTGGAACATACCCATAAAATATTAAAGTTTTCAATAACAATTGTATTTAGAAACAAATTATCTTGGTTTTCCATTTCTGAGCTGTTCTTTGTGATGCCAAATGGTCACTGTCCCAGGGATAGTCTTTCTGCAGCATCGAATTTGGGGTTTCAGACACAAGAGAAGCAAAATGCCTACTTTAAAATGGTGCTGAGCTAGCAACAATGCTTCTGAGGCCAAAACAGCTTCACAAAGTACCATCTCTGGTAATCAGCTGATTTTTTTTTGGATCATATGTAAATTAAGAACACATCTGCTTTCCATATGTCCCACATACACAGCTTACATATGTTTTTGGATGTATTATCTTAATCATATTTATTGGACAAAGCAAAAAAAAAAAAAAAAAAGAAGTTTAAAATATTTTTGGATTCATAATATTATAAAACCAACAACTATAAAGCAAATGAGTCATGTACTACACTCCAGTTATAGTGTACAATTACGGCATATATTTAAGGGCTATATTTCTTAGCTGGAGTGAAATCTATAGGCAACAATGCTATCTCTCCTGTATTTTTGTCTAGCAGAGATCTAAAGAAAAATTAATTACACTTCTTTGACTGATTGTTATTCTGCTGAAGTATGGTTCTAATCCTTATTAACATTCTCTAAAGTCATGCATGAAATATGACTTTTGCACCACACTCTGTGGCATATGTTTTCTCTTTCCAGAGTATTTTTCAAACTATCTTCAACCCTCACTGCTGTTCATTATTTTAAGATAGGTTTAAAGTTTGCCACAGTCTCAAAACTGATCCAGTACAGAGCGTTGCAAAGGAAAAAAAATGACACATCATTCTGCTCATGAACACAAATTGCTTCTGATTATTTAGCTTTGAATGTTCTCCTCATACTGTTTTTATTAAAAGCCCCAGTATATTTACTCTTGATAGTGTCTTCAATTAAGTTAAAAAGAGTCCCTTTTCTATAGCAGTATGTAAAGAAAATAGTTGTTACAACCGCAAAATTACCGAAAAAACCTGGTTCTAGTAAAGTACTACTTCAGTTCAACAACCACAGCACGAAGTTTGCTGTTTTCTTGTAAACTTTCCAACCATTAGATAAACAGTGTCTGTATCTTCACATAGAAAGAAGCACCCTCTCTTTGTTTAAGGATAGTTGTTTTCTTACAGCTCTCTGCAAAGTATGTGCTCCATTAATCCATTTATCAATACAGAAAACTTGCTCTTTCAGAGCTAGAATTACTCTTTTTGACCATTTGTGAGGTAGGTCTTTGCTCAGCGAACAGTTTTGGTAACAAATTGCTAAATGACTTAGGCAGAGCACTCTGTTTCTGTTCATTTGCCTCCTTGTGAGTGCAGTTAATTTAAGCTGTGACAAGGGGAAGGAAAGTTGTTACAAGTGGGATCCTGTGACTTCAGCACACATTGCACACAGCCAGGAATGTTTTCCTTTTCCTTTTATAAAATAATGATTTAGGAAAATGCTCTAAGTTTAGCAGTTTCTGGAGCTTCTATGCTGTTGGCTTCACAATAACTTATTTTTCTTTTGAAAACATTGTCTTTTAATGCTGTGATGTCACAGTCTAATATTGTACAAAGGCGTAACTGGACTAAACATGTCAGGAACATGTCAGTAACTTTCCATAAATTATTCAGTCTCTTTGGGAAAACCCCTAATTATGTGTTAACTCATTTTATACTTCAGAGAAGTTTTTGTCTTGAACTTCAGAATCCAATTGCTGGGGAGCTTTAATTTTATTATTATTATTATTATTATTACTATTATGGCGGGTTACTGTATTTCTGTTTAAAATTCTTTGTGTGTGAGCTCTGACAAAGAACTGCAAGGATCTGGCAGGAATGGGATAGTAAAAATCAAAGAATGGACTAGAGGGAGGGTGTCATCTTTAAACTCCTTCAGAAAAGATCCTGGAAACATGCAGGATGCTAGCGTCTCTGCAGAGCTGCACTCTTTCCTCAGCTAAGAGCAACTGCAGTACATCCCTGAATGAATACTTCACATGCTCCAGGCTATAAAGCTGTGCTTTGAAGGCGATGGGGTACAGAGGAAAGGACTGTTTGAAACATGTCACTTTGAACTGTGCCGGAGGGTCCCAGGGAGCTGGCCACCTCCGTCCGCCCGTGCTCCTTCAGAGGTCTGGTTCCAGGCTGCAAGCCCTGGAGCCAGCCTCATAGTCTGGTCAGGTGGCCCCACTGTGAGATGTCAGGCTGATAAGTGAAAGTAGTGACTTTCTAGGGAAGATCAAGAGTTTACTGCTTGAACTGAATCTCTTGCTATGTGTGTGTCACAGTTCAATATGGTAACAAAAGGGTTTTCCTGCCTGCAGAGACATATGCTGCCTTTTCAAAATGTTGCTTTACATTTGAAGCCTCAGCACATGCTGTAATAAAGGCCATCCTGAAACTTCAATGGATTGCATCATGAGGAAATACAGAGAGGAAAGGGGTTTAGGTGGATCTGCAGAATATTTTATGAACTCATACCCCATTAAAAAAGCAGGACTATCAAGCAGGGGTCAGTCACTGCTCAGAATCGGTGCCATCTTGTGTGTTTCGGATACAGTAGCACTCCTGCCAAGATGACCAGACGGGTGAGTGGGGTCTGGGACACTGCCAAAACACCACAACTTCTTGTCGAGAAAAGAAAAAAAAAAACCTTGATCCTATATTTCCTGCCTAAAAGATGTATCATTATTATTAGCTGATATGCAGAAGTTACTGTAGGTACCAGACAATATTGCAGTTGCCATACCAAGAAGTGGAAAATAACTGAATCTTCAGATTTATGTACATCTTCCTGTATTATCAAGACTTTCAGCAGGCTGATGTGAGCATAATTCTTTGGCCACTGTGCTACAGTGCATCACCTTTGCTGCAGTTCTTCTGGATGCTGAAAAGACTTGCAGCCTAAGGAAGCGAGTGACCCAAGGCAGTCCTATTATTCGTCCCTCTGCCAGGAGAGGCATTGCAGTAGCACTCACTGTGTTCTGGGTAGAAAAGGGTGAGAAACATTTCCCTTGGCTTTTTATTTTAAGCTGTTACTTTCAATATACTTCTGCATATCTTTTCTGAAACATTCTGGTGATTAAGCTTTACTTGTATGTGTTTATGAAAAACAATACAAATTATTGTATTCTTGTTTATTCTTCAAAGTGAATCTCACAATGTGCATTGAGTAATGCTGCTATGCTATGGTAGGGAATGGGAGTTGTCCAAAGCAATGCATGAATGCAGTGTGCTGTGACTTAAGAGTACAATTCTTGTTAGAATACAGAGAGTGTGCAAGAAAAAGATATAGAGTAATTCTCATAAGGAAGAGAGGTTACAAAGAAATATGTGTATTTTGATTACCCATAACAAAAAGACAACCCTCTGACCTGCAAAAAAGGGTGTAAATCAACAGATATGTTATTTCTTTTTAGTAATTTGCTTTGTGACAATTTTGAATGGAGGAAAGGCTTTAAATTTCTGGTTGTTTTAGTACTGACAGTAGGGAGCAGTACTAAGCTGGCTGCCAACTAGAGTCATATGGACTGGAATTAATTTGTGCTTAAAAATGTAAGACTTTTTAAAATAAAATGATTTTGCCTTATCTTTGAGTTAGGTTTGTGTTATGCTGGGACTTTGTAGAGGCTAGATTCATAATTTCACATTTTTACAGTGAAATTCTTATTTCACAGCAGTGTAAATCTTCAGTACTTTCACTGAAGCAGTGCAAAGCCTGTGTAAAGTTTATGCAACTTTATTTAGCACAGACCTTCCAGAAAAAGGCTGTCAGATGAGTGTGAACTCTCAAGCCCCCAATAAAGATGCTGTTATTGAGTATAAATACAGAGTCGTTTTTAATAGCTGTAATTAATACATGTTGTTGCTTTAAATGAATAGCGACTGGCTTTGTCTTTCCATTTTGACAGAAGGGGATTTACCTGAGTCACTGGAAGACCTTCAGAAGAGTCAATGACATAGGGTCAGAGCAGGTGCCCCCAGCCCAGTGCACCCCACCAGCAGTGAGGGTGGTCTCAGAGCAGGGGGTGGTGAGGCAGGGCAGGGGACTGTGTCTTCAGAAACTTTGGCCTGTACAATTTCAACATTTAAACATTTATTTTAAAGGTTAAATTCAAATCCCTTTTTCCATCTCATTCTCCTGAAGAATTGCACACAGACAATAGTCAGGGCACATCTATTGCTGATATAAATAATGAAATAATGTAGAGAAACCAAGCTAAGTCCGTGGACATTATTTGTTGCTCTAGCAGAGGACTGTGAGGACAGGGTGGTTTCACTGTTAGCTGTGCCATGTGCAGCACAAGCTGTGCTGCATCGTAATGGAGCAGACTGCAATCCCTTGACCTCTTTTGCAGACACCAGGAAAACATTTTTTTTTCTGGAGGAGGTGGGAGAGGGTGATGGGGCTTGCCTACTCTGTTTGCAGGGTGTGAAAGGGACAAATCCACCCCACGAGGTACAGCCGGGCCCCTGTTGGAGGCAGGTAGCTCGGGACTGAGTCAAGGCAAATTCAGGTGTGTGAAGCAGTCTTGGAGGCAGTGTGTTCTCTGGGTACCTGTGCAAGGTGCGTGGCTGCCTGCCTACCTGGGGCAGCATGTGGGAGCGCTCAGGCTGCCCAGCCTCCCCAGAGACTCTTTCTTGCACCCAAGACCAGGGGAACCCAGGAAGGGGATGATCCTCTGCCTCTGCCCCTGTGGGGTCAATGTGGTAGTCATGCTGAGAGCTCACTGAGCACACTGACAAGATCAGGTTTTGCACAGAATGCAGAGGGAGGCAAAACTTTATCCTAAAGTACTGCCAGAGGAGGAGCTGGTTGTGCTTCTCCTTTCCTGAGGCACCCAGGTGTGCTGGGTGCTTGGCTCAGCCTTGTACCTTGCTCCTCACCATCAGCACCTGGCCTTGGACATGCTGGTGTGGCAGCCCTGGCAGGGATGGCAGCCTGCTGGCCTCTGCCAGGTGAGTTCCCCACTGTGTGGCAGTGGCCACACTTGGACTCTCACCTGGTGCCTCCTCTGCATGGTGGAGCAGATCTGTAGGAGGGTGGAGGTGGGACCTGCCCCAAGGCGCCTTCTAGCTGCAGGTGAGGGAATTCTACAGGGTTACTGAAGGTGTGTATTTGAATCCCTTCAAGGAAAGGAGAGAGTTTAACTCCAGTCTCCCATTTCCTTAACTCAAGAACTTGCAGCCCACAGTCTCATTTTTATAGCTTACAAATGAAGGCCTCTCCATAATACTGTATAGTTGTGTCCTAATTAGCTTTTGCATTGTTGTAGGATAGCATGGGTTAATGTGTGTCCCACAGAGGAAGCAGTGATGACCCACACAGCTCCAGCAGCTGCAAGGGCATCTTCACACTCCACCAACAAAGTTGCTCTGTGTATTTTGTTCTGGGCACCTCAGCTGTCTGCAAAAACAACACACAGAAATAGCACGAGCATCTGGTCTTCACCTTTCTCTTCCTAGGACTGTGGTATAACTGTCAGCTATCGGTACAAAGCCAACATCGTTTTGTAGAGGATGCTTTGATTTGCTGCAGATTATGATATGGCACATGCACACATCCACATGCTTGGGCACAGATGCACACTGGAGAATGAGTAGTAACATGGTATGAAACTCTTTCCTTCATGAGGGCTGAGAACATGAGGCTATGAGGAGACAATTAGACAAGCTGGCCTTGTGTAAGCTGGAGGTGCCTCCCCACTTGCACCAGCGCTTTCACTGGGACTGCTGCCATACCTGGGGTGATGGGGTGCTGCTGCTGGTGCTTCAGTCCCAGGGGAAACAACTGGAGTGCACGTGTGAACCTGACAGGCTGATTCCTGCACAGTACTGAGCACGAAGGCATTCCTGAGGCTTCCTCAGGACAGGCTGAGTGTCAACTAGCCTCTGTCAGCAGTTTCCAAGCTGTTTCACCCCCTGTCCCACTTCCAGGTGAACTTGACTCTTACGCCCCCACTTTTCTCAGCCTGGGCAAAGTGCCTTGCTGACATAGCTGTTCTAGCTGCAGGAGGTAATCCAAAGCCCCCAAGCATTCCTGCATCCTGTCAAGAGGGAGTGCCCATGGTTTGTAAATATTGGGATGCATGGAAGATATTGGTGCTGTGGCCTGCAGAGCTCCTGGAAGTTGTTACTCCTGCCAATGCATGCCAGCAGAGCCAGCAACTTGTTAGGAGAGGTCCCAGTGAGGTGACCAGGGGACAGCCTGTTGGAATGTGTGTGCTGGTGTCTGTAAAAGCAGTGAGCTGGACCTGGATTGGCTCAGTCTTTTCTTCTGCAGGAGACTGTGATACAGGTTCACTGAGAAAGTTTTTTCTTCTTCCCTCTCCCTTATTCATTGACCTCACCACTGTCTTACTCATGTGTGACACAACCTGGCTACTGACAGGTATCCAAGCACTGAGTTCCTCTGGAGACAACACATACAAAATTTAAAACTTCTTTTTTCAAGCCATCAGTTGTATTCTACATACAGAAGCAAATAATGGCTGTACGTACATAAAGATGTCACAGAAGGAGTTGATCTTTGCGGGAATCATAAGAAAGGGATCCAGCAGTGGAGATGAAGTGTATCATCACTACCTCTTAGAAATATCCTTGAGACAAAGGTCCCAATCATCTTATTACTCATCCCTGAGCCTCTGCTCTTTTTCTCCCAAGAAGCATAGGTGAGTGCTGTGGCTCCTCATTATTAGCTTCACATGGTGCAGAGCTCTCCAGAAGTTTTAAAATGGAGGCAGACGCTCTGGTGAGTGTTGCCTCACTGATGTACTGGGCTGCAGGGCTAGAGTGGCACAAAAATAGAGCTGCTCTTCAGGGTGCCCAGAGCTTCTAAGCAGATGAATGTGCTCCACTTTGAAAATGCGAAGAAATTATTTTTGTAAGTAAGCCACAAGCATTTCTTAGGGCCTGCAGGCTAGTAGTTGTCTGGCTACTGCTGTAGAAAGATGGATTGTCTGTCCAGACAGAAATAGGCAGAGTGTCCTCCTTGCTGCTCCGTGGCTGAAGGTCAGTTCCAGAGGATGTAAGTGAGGATGTGTGCAGAACCAGAGAAGGACATGAGCCCTGGGAAGGAGCTGAACTTCAGGGATGGTGTTCAACAAAACCTCCCAGGAGAACATCTCACTACCATTGCAGAAAAGGTACCTGTGAACTTCTCAGTGATTCCTTTAGTCTCTGGTGGTCTGTAAATAAGCATAAAATGCATGTTAGCTTTGGCTCAGGTCTCTATTCTCAGATGAGTGAATTTGAATGAACTTGTCTTATCTGAGGAATCTCTCTTGAAGCTGATGTTTGCAGAGAAGATAAATGTGCTGCTGCCTGCCTGCTTGTCCTGACTTAATCTGTGATGTGCTGAGCAGTGTCCTGGGGGGATTAGGAGGGCTAGAAGAGAATTTAGGATGTCAGCCTGCCAGGACCTGGTGATGTGACCTATATCCGTTTCTCCATCAATGATAAGACTCTGGATTGCATGTTAGCAGTAGTCTGTCATGGTTGCAATGTTTCCCAACATGTTTTATTTTAGGCAAATGTTATACATTGGTGTCCTGTTGTTGCAGCACTCGAATATATGTACTAGAAAGGGAAAAAAAAAAAAAAAAACACTCCCCATTCATGTGTAGGGAAGTCTGCCTTTAGACAGCAATGTTTTTCAGGCTAGTTTGTGCAAGTGTTAAACTAGCTTGAAGTTGAGCTGTATTCTGTTTCCAATTCCCTGCACAAATTTATGATCCAGAGAGCTTGTGAAAATCCAAAGTCAGAGCAGGCTGTACACTGCAAATGTCACTAAGATCCAATTGTTAAATGTAAACCATAATGATGCTGTTGAAACTGTTTTATAATATGAGTTCTTACTGTATGTATTCAAACTTATTTAGTATCAATGTCCTTAGAAGGGTGCAATGTAATCTCAGATTATTTTTTGTCCTATAAATGAAGTGTTTACTAGAGAATTGCTTAAGCATCTTTTAGACTAAGGATTCATTCAAGGTAGAAATAAAATGAACTGAAAATGACTGTGGGGTGAGCAATGAGCAGTCCCCATAGGCCAAATCTCAGTAGGAGAAAACACTTAAAGTTTCTTTAGTGCTGGCAGGTTCAAAAGTCAGGGCTGGTTTCAATTAGCCTGGGAGAGTCTCAGTGATAAACAATTCCTGTGGTCTTGAAGCAAAGGGGCTAGCTGCATGCAGCCATTCTAACTACTTGAGCTGGCCCTATTCCCTCTGCTCTGGGAGTAACTGTCTTTTTGAATGAAGTATTTGTCATCGTTTGTATATGAATTCTTCTGAGTTTTTGAGAGCAAGGAAAATACAAAGCTTTCTGGTTAAGGCATTTTTGGTCTGTGAATCCCCCAGGGTATCAGCATAAAATATGCATGACGTTCATGCAATTTATTTTCTTTAAGGGGCTGGAAAATGTGAGTGTGTGCAGATGTTTGTGTGCACATGTGTATATGACTGTATGATCCCCCAAGTTCTGCCTGAAGATAAGCTCATGGGAATGCCCTTTTTTTTTTTTTTTTGGGGGGGGGGGTGGAGGCGGGCAGGGAGGTGGTGAGAGGGATAGTTTAGAAAAACAGGTGGAGGGCTGCCACTGCCTGTGTCACACAGTCCTGTAGATAGACTGGCGTCTGGGAGTAGCCAGTCAGGAAATCTTGTTCTCCCCTGTCCATATTATTTCAAGAGAGGAGACAGGAATTTCAGGTCATGCCAGCTGTGTGTGTGGCATAGGAACCTATTCAAAGCTCCTGGAGCATCTCCATATTTTGTGGTTGCTCACTCTGACAAAGCCCATTGTTACAGAACTTCTGGCAGACATACTAAAGCATTGCAGTGAGGAGATGCATCATTTCACTGGGGCTTACACTTCATTAACTGTTGAGAAAATAGTTTTAGGTATTATACATTTTATAAAGAGGTAAAGTGAGACATTAGGGTTAAAAATACTATACCTCATACAGAAAGATCATACGATCAGTTCTTGGTGCTATGTAGGCAAGTAGTAAGGTGATAGCTTCTGTGGTTGTTGCCTTGAGCCTTGCTCAGAACTGATGCCAGTTCCTTTTTTCCAGGCCTGCCAAGCCTGTGGTGACTGGATGTGCCTTTGCACATTCAATTTATTTTCAGGTGACCAGAACAGCTCTCACTGTTTTTGTTGTTGTTGTTTATTTAATCTGCACTATTTCTGCATTCAAATAATCTTGAAATAAACTCCCCAATATCAAATTCTGTGTCTAACCAATTCTCAGGATTCATGGTGTTGAATATATTTTTCTAGAATCAACATTACCACATTACAGTTCTAAGACCATTGAATGGTCAAATCCAGGAGGAAAAAAAACACAATAGCCCACATTCTTTTGCTGGATTTCTTTCCATATTTTGGAGCTAGCTGTTTTGCCTGTGTGAAGTCAAAAAAGTTGAAAAGTCTGAATTTGCACAGAATACCTTTTCTTCATGATCTTGGATAACTCTATTTAGACTTATTGTTAAAGATTTATGGTGACATGTTTAGGTATTGGTTGAAGGATTATGTATGACTATAGATGGTCAAATGCTCTTACTAGGTAAAACTTTTTATCTGTAGCCAAAATGCTAAGAAGCACAAGCTTGCCTTTTCCTGTTTGAAAATATGCTAGTATTTTCCTTTACTATAGCCAGTACAGCAGAACCTCTTCAAGTGAATCTTGGTGAAAGAAAGAAATTTTTGATCAATGTTTTCTGAGCAACAAAACAAACTTCACGGGATAGTTCAATAAGCCCCATTAAATCATGCACAGTACAAATCCTTTAGAGCAGGAGGATCTATTTTTATCATGTGAGTTTCCATAGCAAAATCTGATTTAACTCCTTGGGGTGAAGTTCACGCCAGTGCATGTCTCTGTGAAAGATCAAACTCCCTTTAACACATGGATGAGGGACCTGCAGAAATCTCACATTTGGAGTGGAGAGCAGATGTCCATGCACAAACATCCAAGACGTGTACTCAGGAACCTCTTCATAACTATGATACAGTACCTTCGCTAGCTGTGATGAGATTTCAGAAGACTTTGCTCAGCAAACACGATGGCAGCTCATCTGTGAGCAAAAACTTTTTCCGCTTACCATTTCAGAGCAGAGGGCCTTGCATGGAGCATCTTAGAAACTTTATTCTGGGGGAAAACAAACAAAACAAATTTGGTAGCACTTCAAACAAACAACAGCAGCACTTCTGAGAGCAGTTGTCTGTTTAACAGGGAGAAAAATTCCTGCTTTTCACACTTAGTGGTCAGTCCAACTCCTCTGATGTTGGCAGTGTAAACAGCAAATAACCTTATGTGAGTAGCAAGTGCCTTGTGCCATTCACAGGTGATATGGTACAGACCTCAAATGTATACCTTAACCCAGAATCACATAGCAGGTGGAACTGCCCTGACTTTCTCCAAAATGGATGTTTGCTGTTCAGAAGGAAAACTTACAGCCACGAGACCCTGCTCTGTGTTCCCGGTGGTGTGTGTTCAGAGCAATATTTCAGATTTATGGAAATTTGCATTTTACGAAGGCCCTGGTATAGCTGAGGACATTCTGTCTCCATGGCAATGAAGGTGATGTCACAGGTGTAACATCATGTTTTCAGTGGAGCAGCAGATGGGTTGGGAGAAAACAAGCTCATCAGGGTTAACTGAAAAGAGTTTTTGCAGCAGGCAGCCATAAAACAGGGTTTTGTGGCATCTCCATTAAATGATGGATGTGTTGACCTAGGATTTGTGATACCCAAGTCTTGTTGCCAAATCCATCACGGACTTGGGCTGCGTGCAAGGGAGTGGCAGGATTATTTCACTGGCAGCTGTGATTTACAGGGTGCAAACTGAAGCAATTAGGTTCACCTGGACGTGGATCAGTCGGGATCCGTCCTTCCCTGAGCGGTCGCCGTCTTCCCTCGACAGTTGCGGCTGTTGCGGCCGCACCAGCTGGCGCTCGAGACCCCGCGCCGCCCCCGCCCGCCCGCTGCTGCGGCCCGGGGCGCTGCGCGCAGCCCTCCCGGCGGGGCCGCGGCGCTCGCCGCCGTTGGGAGCGGTGCGGCGGGGCCGGGCCGGGAGCAGCTCCGCGCTGCCGCGTCTCCGCTGCTTCCCTCGCTTCTCCGGCCGGAAGGGTCGGCTGGGCCGGCTTGGCTGCGAAGCACATCCAGCAGCTCCTTACGCTGCACGCAGCTCCTGGAAAGGATGCGTCCGTTTTTGAGGAATTCGGGAGTCAAATCCTTCCCAACAAACTGGAAGAAAATTCACTGAAGTTATTCCGGGACTGAATTTTGCACACTGCAGTTTTTCCTACTAGCCGTATCAGCCGAATAGATTCTTTGTATCACAATTCCTTTTTTGTTACTATTTTCAAGTAAGCTTTGCGATGAAGTCTTCTTACAGCAGTAAAATATTACATATAAAGGTGAGCTGTGATACTGCCACAATATATGAATTACTGAAATATGATTTGGTAAAAATAACCTGACTGAGAAAGCCCTGTTTCAAGTGATATATTCTCTCCTTCATCGTTTTAACATCCATGTGCCAATTCACCCTAAAAATACATACTTAAAATGTTTGCTTCAACTCAAAAGAGAAATAAAATAAAGCTGGGTAGCTTTGTAGATAAATTCAGATCAAAGTTTGTTATTGGATATATAGTATAGCAACACAGAAATTAAAAACTAATACCTCTAACCTGATTCTTGTATCTCATTGAAGTAGGGTTTGGGTCTGAACTTTTTTCATGTTAAACTTCTATTGGAGATTATCTTCAGCCTGAAGAAATTATTCTGACGGTTCTGCATAGAAGCCCTAGGAATACAAGCTATTTTAAAAAGGTTATACTGTGATCTAAAATCAAGCAGGATCTTCACTGAATTCAGTGTAGGCTCTATTCATTTTAATATGCACAGAATTCATACCAGCTTCAAAAATTTGACTTGTCATGTGTAGATCATTCAAAGTAACATGCAAGCTCTGGTGTTAAAATGGCTCGGGGTGTCAGTGTTGAGTTGTTCAGAGTGTATAAATCATATGTATGTGTGATTCTAGGGCTAGTACCTGGGGATTTGCTTGATATGATTATACACACTGCTCTGCTCACTTAGTTCATTTCACGTCTGCCTCAGGAGCGACCTCAGGAGGCGTTTACATTGATTATTTTCATCACAACAGCCAACACAGTTCAAATAAAGCAGACTATGCATAATTAAAGGCATCATTGCTTTCTCACTCAAAATAGTAATGGGGCAGTGGATCTAATTTCCTTCTTAACACAGAAAGGCTGGGCTTATTAACTATTCCTATGATTATTATTTACTAAACTCATTTTAATAATGACCTGTTCTCCCCTCCCCCCTCATTTTTTTTTTTTTTTTTATTTGGAAGACCCAAGCTATTCTGCTTGTAAGTAAAAACATGACAGGGCAGACAGCTGATGTAGAGAGAAGCTAGACAGAGCAGCATCATGAAAGACAGGGCATCCAGCAGGAATCACACAGCTGAATCTTTACACTGCAAACAAATATTCATACTGTGCTGCAAGATATGCACCAGTTAGCATTGCATACAGGAGAGTCAATAAGAAGTGGGGGAAGAATAAGCTCCTGTGTTGGAAATACCCAGGGAGGTCCTTCCCAACTGCAGTGATCAGTTTAGGGAGGCAAAGAGGAAAACTTGTTCTGGAACAGCTCATCTTTGATGCCCAGTCTGTGCCCTATATTTGTCCTTGCAAAGTACTGTTCTGCTCACCTCTGGGAGGCTGTAAGCACAGAGCAATGAAAGGCCTGAGGTGTTCCTTGTTGCAGGGAGCGCCCTGGGCGCGCTGCATTGTGGGCACTGTACTGTCAGCACAGCCCAACGCAATTACATTTGAGTTTGCTCATGTGGTGGACAGCTGTGGTTTTCTGACAATGCAGTGGTTAGTGTAGAAGACGCCCACTTTCAAAGCCAGCCTTGTATCTGTTTTTCCTGTGGGAGACATTTTTAGCACTGCCCCCGGACTCTGGCTTGCATGCTTCAGAGGTCTGTTGAGTTCTTATTTCATTAGCATAATAAAATCTGCACCTCCCAGTTCATCCCTCTGAAAAGTGAAGAAGAAGAAAAAAAAAAAAGCTCATACACTAACAACACTTGTGCTACAGAAAGTTGGATGATGAGGAATGGTTGGAGGATTGTGCTGATGGCACGGAGAAGCAACTGATGCAGCCTCATGTCAGGCAGAAGTGTGTCTGTCGGCTACGAGCCTTGATCCAGACACCATGCCCTCACAGCAGGAAATGATTACACTGTGCAAGCCCTTGCCCTGGGATTCCTGCTCAGGCAAGACTTGAACGTGGTGTCAAGCTCTAAATTATCAGTTCTCCAGAAATAAATTCACAAAACTTAAGGCATTTTGTAAACTGGTCTTCTTATTATCTGGTGGAATTACTAGCCTAAGGATCCTTTGTTAACCTAAAAATGCCAGGAAGTTTGGGACTAAATTCTGTGTGAACCATAAAGCAACAAGCAGAGTGCGGGGACTCATAGTGAGCAAATGTTTGGGCATTGTCTTGTCCTCACCCCTTACTGATTCTGTCCAATGGTACATATTGTTGGTGGGTGCTCTGAGATGGAGCTGGCTGACTGGTATGCTTTTGCAATATGTGCCTCTCTGGGGACACAAATAACAGTAACTTTATGGCTACTTGTACATGCTCTCACATGTTTAAATTGTTCAGATTTTATGGGAAAGGTAAACATACACCAAGACGTGTTGTTCCTGAAATGTAGGCCAACCTATATCCTGTAATCCTTGAGGAAAAATCCTTCAAATCTCATTACTCTTAGTGAATGAGCACCCGCAGTTTTCTGATTTCAGGAATAAACATCTCTGCAGAAGTTAATAATACTGCCTGTGAAACAAGAACACCACTAGGTGCTCATTCCCATCCTGTCTCTTGGCTGGTCCTACGCTTGTCCACCTAAGTCTATGCCAGAGCTGGAAAGTTGCATCTATGAGGGCCAGGGAGGTGCATCAGGCCAGTTTGGAGACTTCTCCAGCCTTTGCTCTGGCATATGGTCCACCAAACATCCCTCTGCTTCTGACCTCCCCAGTGTGACATTCCCCATGCCCCCAGGAGGGCTGCTGGGGCCGACCTTCTCCCAGAAATATTTCCACCACAGGATGTGTGGCCAGGCTGCATCCTGCCAGTGCATGGGGTCAGGTCCCCAGCATCTGCACACCAAAGGGTCAGGCTGGCAGCTATGTGTCCAGGGCTGGGCACAGTGGCATGGAGGAGCTGCAGATCCTGCTGTGGGCTGCCCATGCCTAGAGGCAGTGCCAGTACTGAAGGCTCGTGGGTCAGGTCCAGAGCTGGGTCCCCTGGGGTACCTATGCATGGGCACTTGGCACAGCTGGCACTGTGCTGGTGTTGTTCAGCAGCCTGTCTCACAGGTTGTTGATCCCTAGCCCTCCTGAAATGCAGGTCACGAATTGGTCTGAACTTCTCTGAATGTGAATGGAATGGAACAGTTCGTATACGGGGACTGAAAATAAAAAACTATATAACAATCCCACTTTTTTTTTTTTTAACTTGAACAAACCAATTAAAAAAATAAATAAATAAAATTAAAAAACAAACAAACAAAAAATGATTGTAAGAAATAGCTGATAAAACTTCTGTAAAGCAAGTCACAAACTCAGTTTGCTCCATAGGCTGTTAAATATCTGACAAACTTCTGGTTAGCTTTAGCAAAGACCAATGACAAGTGGGTTATTGCCATTGTAAATTGTATCTAACAGTTTAATAGTTGTAATACCTGGTATGTTCTTTTTAATCATATGTGTCTGGAGTGTTGCAGAACAGGGAAAGCATCTGGATCTGTAGCAGCTGAAGTAGAAAGTTGTTTTTCTGTTTACAATATGACTTTCTGCTCATAAGAACGTTCTTTAAGTGTGTGGTAAGTGTGTTCCTTGTGTGTGTGGAGGCTATATATTTAGAGTGTGGAAAAAGGTGTATTTTGTGTGCAAATTAAGATACTGGTGGATTTTTGGTGGAAATAAGAAAATATACAGTAAGCAGAACCCACACTGTTTTCACTGCAAAAGGTTTGTCAGCTGGAGGATGACTTCTGTGCTCTGCTGAAGACATGAGATTAGGGCTGTCTTGCAAGGGTGTGTTGTGTCCACACAGCTCGGACTTGCTGAACCCAAGCTGTAGCAGCTTAAACACTTCCCATTCTACAAGCATGGAACGAGGAGAGCTCTAGGAATTTAAACTGTCCTAGGCTTCGAGTATATGCCTATTTAAACTCTCTTTATGGAGTAACTTGTGTGTGAAAAGTAAAAGCCAAAGGGTTTAAGGAGGTGGATGGTGCTTTTCAGCACACTGACTGAATTGCAATAGACCTGAAGGACATGTCAGACAAGGCAGTGAGACAGATCAAGAAGAGTCAGCTAAAAATGGGGTATCAGTGAAATAAATTAAAATTTATTTAATAATTGCAGTATACTCTGCTTTAGATGTAGGTTTTAGTTCAAAAATCTGTGGTCCAGCCCCAGCACACAGCTTTCCTGTGGAAGACACTTCACTTGGAGCTGAGCAAAACATGCTGCTCTTCCATGAGTAGGTGTTTCATCACGAGGCCCTGCAAATGTCCCTGCATGCCCCTTGCCTCAGGGCGGACCCCAGGGCACAGTTTTTGCAGGGCTTCTTCCTGCCTACCTTTACAGGACAAAGAGGGACAGGACTTGCTGCAGACCTTCCCTTTGCAGATCCTATGGTTTATCGCTAATCTGCCTTCTACCCTCCCCATATGTGATGCAGAGCTGAGAGCAAAAACATTTACACAGGACTGTTCTGAGATGGAAAAAACAAACAAACAAACAAAAAAAAAGTAAAATAATTTCTGTTGTGACTGCTTGCTTCCCTCCACCCTTCAGTCTCTCCTTCAGGTGTAGTTTTTCAGAAGTATCCTGTTTCCAAAATCTGGATCTCTGTTAGGATCAGAAGGACCAGATCTGTTCTCTCTCCCATTGCTTATACAAGGAAGCTGGTTTTGTCCACAGTTCCCATGCAGCATTTTCAGGGTTGGCAGAGTATCCTATAAAGGGTACATTCCGCTATTCCATATGATGCGGGTACTTCTGTATGTGGCAGGAGGTTGCAGTTCCCTGACAGACATCAGTGCCCATGCAGTCCTGTGCAGGGAAAACTGATACAATCCTACAAAGGGAGAGTCAGTGCTGAGATTATCGCCTTAATCCCCATGAAACTCTTGTCGGAGGCTTCCGGTAGTTGTACAGTCAATGAGATGAGAAGTAGACATGGCAGTGGATGTTTTGGTAACCAGTGGAAATGCTGGAGGATTTATCAAAGCAAGTTGCCTACTTGTAGCCTAGCTTTATCTCAGGCAGCTGCCTGTGTTCAGTGTCTGTGTTGCCAGATTTCTTCCTCTCCCTTCAAATGAAAATGAGAAGTATTTTTACCTACAAATGTTTGGAAGAAATTATGGTGAGGAGAAGGGGGGTGGTGGAACAAGGGAAGCCCATGTTATATCCTTTTTTATGGGCAGATAAAATGGGGTCAATGAGCCTTAGTTTCAGATTGAGATAACTTTTTTCCTTCTATTTTTGTGCATGAACCATTTTACAATTGAACTCTCATAAAGGGCCTGGATAGGTGGTTACATGAATGCTGATTCCTGCACCTATGATTTCATGTAATTTATTCAAGTGAAAAGCACTGTCATTGGAAGGTAGAAGAGATCTGTGGTCATCACCAGCCACATTGTCCATCTCCATGGGTGAAGTTAGATCAGCACTGATTTTGATAAGACATGGGCTGAAGTTGCAACAAATGCATGGGTTGTAGATTAAAGCTATGTATCAGGTCAGTGGGATTGTCCATGGCCATCTTCGGCTGTTGTACTTCATACCATTAAGAAATGCTGATATATGTCTTTTTTTTTGAAGTGGTTTATGCAATGCTGCACAATTGCTTTGCTGCTGGTTCTTGTTTTCTAGCTGGTAGGCTAATTGTGACACACTTCTGTTTTGATTTGAATTATTTCTTCCAACCCAGTAGGAAGTGGTACCTTGTTTTACTGATCATCAGATGTGGCTTGGGATACTCTCAAGGTGTTCACATAGCTGAGGTGCAGAGATACCTACCTCAGCTGACTTTTTAAAAGCATATTTTCAGTGCCTTATATTGGACAAAGTTCAAGATGTATCCTGTCACTTAATCCTTGCACTGTCTTTCACTGTATAAAACTGACCAGAGTACGTAAGTTGTCTAAAATTTTAGGACAAACAGTATCAGCAGTTATCTAACCTCAGGGAACTGCTTGTGTAGAGTAAGATGTAGTTATTGAGTCTGTGATCTGCTCAGTCCTAAAATTATTCCTGGGATCAAACAAGTGGAATTGACTCATAATAATATGGGTCCCAGTAGGCCTAAATAGAAATTGGTTTTCTCAGATTCTTGATTTGTGTTGGTGTTAAACACAATCACTGACACATCATTTGTGTCTGCAGATGTTGACATAGTACTTGTGAAGACCTGAAATGTGGGTAGTCTGCTCTGTTTGCAGCCACAATGCTTTGTGCTATCCTAGTTTTCCAGCTCACAAAGGAAAAAATAACTGAGATTTGTCTTGTCTTGGGCTGACAGTATAGCCAAGTGATTGCCAGTCCAATTTGGCAGTTTTTAATCATTTTATCTCTGTTCTCTTCTCTCTGGGGAGACAGTCAGTGTTTAGCAGTCTGCTCAGAAAGACCTTGGGGCTAGTTTCAGCGGCAGTGGCTCAGAGCTCCGATTATTAGCTCTGCTCTTAGGAGCACACTGAGATCTTTCCCAAGGGAGTGGTGTGAAAAATTAACACAGGCTTAGAGCAGCAGTGCAGCAGCAAGCTATGTAACTGTAATTACTCCATTGATATTCCTCACACAATAACACTGTCATCAGTCATTTACATAAACTTTTTCTCCATGAAGAGGGAATGGCTGCTTATAACCCTATTGGGTGCTTCCAGAGCATGCATTATACATTTTATTTGCTCTAATTTCAGACTCAAGGCCTGTAGGAACAGAGAGAGGAAACATGCAGTCTTTTTGTTGTTGTTTTTTTCTGTTGTAGCAGTATGTGCCACTCCACATATATGATTGTGCAAGCAGGCTAAAATGCATTTTGAGAGGATATCAGGAAACATTTCAAGGATTTAAAATGTTTATTATAATTTTAATATATACATATATATTAAATAAATAGATTTGACCACCCAAGCTTAGTTCCAAATCTCAGTCTCATGCCCTTTTTGCCAGGTCAGGTTCATTAAGTATTGTCCTGTTTTCAGGATCCAGAACTCCTCAGGACATACTTTTTTTTTTTTTTTTTTTTTTTTTTTTTTTTTTTTCTTCCAAAGCTGCACTTCATTGCTCTGTACCCTCTACCTGTACCATGCTCTCATGTATCTCCATTTTTCTCACCATGTTCAGAGAGATTGGTTGCCTAACCCACAAAAGCTTTCTTCTTTACAGCAGGTAATTGAAGACAGTAGCAACAAGTAAGTGGTTAATAAAATTCACAATTAGCACCATCCTGTCTTTTGCCAGTGATACTCATTCCCTTTGTATCTGTTTATGCAGTGTAAAAGCCAGAGCTACATAAAACAAACTACATCTCCCCTAGGTCAGAGCCATGAAGAGATGAGCACCTTGCAGCCTGATAAAGTAGGCACTCTCTGGTCCTGATGGGCCATGATTTAAAGTGGTTAGCTTGATCAGCATATTCTGCAGTTCTTTTAATACACATGCTCATTTGAGCATTGGCTAGCCTGACACAGACTGTCCCTGTGCTTTCTCAAGGTGCATAGGATCATGCAGTCACTGCATCACCTCACCCAGCAGAAGGAGAGACAGAGAAGAGGTTATTTAGTACTGAGCTCCTAAAAAGAGCATCTTGTTAGGGACGAGATGTCCCTATCCTCATACGAAGAGTGTTAAACTTTTGTAAGATATTACACTTTCTCTAATTAAAGTCTTCAGAGCCAGATATTCCTGGGGCCAAGGCTAATAATGTATTCAGAAGAATAATAACCCTGTCTGAGTTGCAGCGTGTTTATTGATGGTGCTGGTACCTGACGGCACTGACCGCATCCTGCCTGTGATCATATGCTGCTGCTTGGTGCTGCACAGGCCTGCAGGGCACAGCATCGTATATTGCTGTCACAGTAAAAATTCTGAGCACTGCAGCAGGACACATCTAGTGGGGAAAAAAGGCGCATGATAGTCAAATTTCACTTGCTGAATATTTAATGAAGCCTGCAGTGTTTATTTGGTTAGCCTGTCGATTTTTATCGTTCTGTCAATAGCTTCTCATATGTGGCACGGTGATGATCTTTAGCAGCCTGTCCCCTGGGAGCCAAAGCGCTAAATGCAATTATGGATTTTATACCGCAATGTGTTTGATATTTCCACTGATCTAATTTGCAGTCTGGTAGTTTATTGTTTGGCATTTTAATGGCGTTCAAATGCTATGGAAAATTTGATTTCTCTTTATAATTCACCCTAACATCATTAATGCTGGTAGCTGGATGGCATGGATTTTAGAGAGCTAAATATATAGGAAAATCATTTTTTTAATATGGACCAAAACACTCAGTTTTAACTAAAAGGAAATCCATGTTCTATTTTTTCCCACACTTCCTCTTTGTCATTTTTCCTTGAACATTAAGATTACTTTGAGAAAATGATCAAACAAATGTTAGACCTTGCCAAACAAAATACAGATGCAATGTCTTCTTTTATAGGCTTCACTGCAGAGCTTAGAGGTCCTGAGGAGTCCTTTGACAGAGAAACAGTGAGAACCATCTATTGAAAAGTCTTATCAGACCATTTCTCTTTTCTGTTCCAGACTGCTTTTTTTTCATAATTATTTTTTTTGTGTATTTTTTCTTCTGATGTGTAGCTGGCTGAAGCCCTGAGCCAACCATTTCATCAGATGCATACAGTTCTCTGAACAGTGTCACCCCTGCCAAAAACAAAAACAAACAAACAAACAAACAAAACAATTAAAACAAAAAACAAAACCAAAACCAACCAAACAAACAAACCAAAACAAACAAAAAAAAAACAAACAAAAAAACAAACAAAAAACAAACAAACAAAAAAAAACACCCAAGCCAAAGTTTGATAGTTCTTGAATTTTGTATTTGGACTGTTGGCATAAAGAAGAGCCATGCAGAACTGCATGGGGCTAGGTGGCTTGGGGGAGTTAATCATAGTGTTATTTTACACATCTACAACACTTTTATTGTGCAGTAACTCATGAGTTATAGGTCCTCTGCAATTGCAAAATAAATCCTTTAATTAACCACCTAGTCAGTAACAATTTAACCTCCTCGGTGTATCTCATAAACTACATTAGTCCCAGATTTATTTAGAATAGTGTTGTACAAGTGTGATACATTTACATTAAGAATATGCCCTTTGTTATGTTATTGGGAAAAGAAATCTGTTTTATATGGTTTCATCCATGGCTTTTAATGAATTTACTGAGAGTTTCTCAAATAGAAGCAAATGTATTTTTCCAGAGTAGTACAAGAAGGCAAGCAGTCAGGACAATAACCATTTCACGTACACAGGTAGCTTCAAGTTTCTGTATACATTGCTTCTTGTTAAGGGCTATTTTACAGACAACAGTGTTGAGAAACCTTACTCTCCCCGCATGTCCAGTAAAAGTCAAACTATGCAGTGACATCTTGACAAGCAACACTTTTTTCTTGAATGCTGAAGAGTTTGTTTCTGTCTTTCAACAGAGGTGTGAACACAAGGCCAGTCAGTGTAATAAATCTTACAGGCTGCCAGAAATAGAGCACGCTTTGTGGTTTATGAGTTTAAGAACATTAAAGAGGTTCATGAGAGTTCCTCTTTTAATGTAACCAAGTAGAACAGCTGACAAAAATAAGAAGTCAGAAAGGAGACTGAATGAGGTACCAAAAGCACTAATGAATGGGCATAGAACAATCAGCTTTGTGTCTCATAAAAATCTTCAGTGGTTGCACTGGACTGATGGACCTTTTTGATTTCTGGATGAATTTCACACAACCCCATGGATTCTCAGTGTATCTTTAGAGCATGGTAGTATGGACATTGCTGCTTGTGCTGTATTTGGAAACAGCAACAAAAGTTGATTATATTTGTAACTCACCTCATAGTTCTTTCTAGTATTAACATATTCCCCAGAAGGAATTTTCCCTGAAATATATATATATATATATATATATATATATGTTTTCTCTGATTTTGTTAGATGGCAAGAGCAATAGTGATCATATAGAGGAGGAACTGTTAACTACCATGTTTCCTTGCATGGGGTCAAAGAGTATCTCTTGGGGCCCTCGTTTTGTCCCATAGTGATGGTCAAAGCTGTTGGGTTACAGCAAATTTGGGTGTTTGGTTGGCCAGTGCTCACAGAGGATGCATGGAGGGTACTGGAAGTTGAGTAAATCTCTGCTAGATCCTTCTGGAAGAGTACCTTTCAGGAAGAGCAGTCAGGGATCAAATTGGATTGGCTCCAAAATATCTGTCACAGGTTGTAGTCACTCTTCTGTCACTGCATCCATCAGCAGAGCTGGAGCCTGGACAGCAGCAGCGGTATTTCAGGGAGTGGGGCTGCTGAGCATGCTGTCCTGCCCAAGGCTCAACCCCATGCAGACCCCTCGCAGTAGTGTGTGGTAGTGCCCTTGGGTTCTGCTTGGTTATTCCAGTCTGAGCAGGTGTCCATGGTTGGTATGACAGGGTCAGACCCCAAAGTAAGCCTTCTCACTGTGAGATCTGCTAGGTTGACCCTCAGAAAGCAAGCCCACAGGCTTGATCCTCCCTAACTGGGAGCCCATGTCCTTGGTGAGGCTGCACCTTGAGTACTGTGTCCAGTGCTGGGCCCCTCAGTACAAAAAGGACATTGAGGCCCTGGAGTGTGTCCAGAGAAGGGCTATGAAGCTGGCGAAGGGCCTGGAACACAAGTCCTGTGAGGAGCGACTGAGGAGACATTTATTCTCAGAAAGAGCAGTCAGGCACTGGAACAGATTGCCCAGGGAGGTGGTGAAGTCACCATCCCTGGGGGTGTTCAAGGATGTGGTGCTTAGGGACATGGTTTAGGGGGTGACATTGGTGGTAGGGGGATGGTGGGACCAGATGATCTTGGAGGTCTTTTCCAACCTTAATCACTCTGATTCTATGATTCCATGTGAAAGGCTGGAGAGGAGTGGCAGCAGGAGACCATGTAACAGGCAGTCATGGTTACACTGCTGTGAACAAATGAACAGTGTCTGCTGAGTACTCTGCAATATTCAGACTATACAAGCAACAATGCTCACTGGAAACAGGCCAAAACATCATACAACTGTGCATACTCTAGCAAGTATATATTTAAAAAAATCAACCCTACTGTCTTATTCAAGCTCTGGCCTATGAGAAAGCTGGGCACAAGGTCTCTTAAGTTGATGATTTTGTTTGCAAGAACTAAAGCTAGTGTTCTGTCACACAACTGATGAGAAACCTAGTTAGGAAGTAAAAAAATGCCACCAAGTTCTGGAGAGAAACAAGCTAATGACATAAGGCCTAGCCCTCCAAGTGATCTGTTAGCAGATGATAGATGAATGTGCGCCTCACTCGGCAGCGCCACCAGCCTTGCTCCATTCTTGAATATCTGTCAAGATGTTAAGTGGACGACTGCAATCAGCAGTGAAATAAGACCTGTGTAATCTGATGTTCCACTTAGAAAAGAAAACAAAATTCCTACCACCTAATATGAGACTACACCAGTCAACACACAAAGGCCTTTCAAGGAGGCTAGGTATCTGATAAAATCTTTACACCTCATTATCATTTGTAATTTAGAGATATGGGTACAGCTGTATCTACAAACAGTGCATGATGACATTTCCAGGGATTTTTATCTGTGACTGCTTCCAGTGAACAGCTCCTCATTCATATATGTACTTTTACACTCCTTTTAATGTGTTTTTATTCAAACTTTATCTTGCTGAGAAGGGTAGACTGCCTACTAAAAATGTCCCTTTGGTAAGAATTTATGTAAATTAGCAATAAAGACAGTCTTCTGGTTCTCTGCAGTGGAAGTTTGGTTTTGGTTAATTAAATTTACAGCCAAGTTGTTTTCTACAAAATGATAAGAAAGGGAGATGCCACTATCTTAAGGTGCAGAAAAATTCTACCTCTTAGGGAGAACCTGAGAGAAGCAGTAATAATATGAATGTTAAGTGAAATGCAGTTTTGAGTATTTAGAACAGGACAGACCAGAAACAACATCAAACTCTGTTACTCTTTAATCTGAGACTTCCTGATTGTTTTCACCCACATAGTTTGGATTACAGAGGATATTAGTAAATGTAATTGAATGCGCACCAGTTTGCTGTGAAAAGACAATCAGCTGTGAAGGCACCTTGGCTTCCTCAGCATTATAACAGAGGTTTGCAGGATGGATACTGGGGCCTGGGAAAGTGAATCTAGAGAATTAACTCAATGTTTCAGCAAAAAACAGAGTGAAGTAGAAATGATCATACAGCTCAGTCCTGACCAAACATGCGCTCAATAACTTCATGGTGCCAGGCTGGCTTCCAGCCTTGGTTACTTTCTTTTATATACAGCTTAGGGATACTGCTTAGGGGAATACTCTGCATGGCCAGAAGCATGTTCCTGGCTGCAGAGTACTGCTTCACCTTCACTGTATGGCTGGTGTTGATGGTGCCCCACCCAGAGCAATGATGCTCTATCTTCCCCTCTGTATCTGGGCTCCTTTCCAAAGAACAGGGTGCAGAGAAGAATGGCTTATGCCCAGGTTTTATCCCAGAAAGCAGCTGGGGCACAGTTGAGGCACAATATGGGGTTCAGCCCCATCGAGGCACAATGGAACTCACCGTCACTGTAGAGGCACAGCTCCCAGAAGTAGCACTCAGCTCTGTGCTTTTGGCACAGTGCTGGAAGCCACGCCTGGCTTCTTCCACAGGTCAGCCACTTAATTATACTGATACAGTATCTCCCCTTCTTGCACTGCCCTGGAGCACTGATGTTACTCTGTGGTTCTCTGGGACACACAATCTCATTCCTCAAATGGGTACTTTTTTTTTTTTTTTTTTTTTTTTTTTTTTTTTTTTTGTACGTTTGCAGAAAATATAGGGCATTCCCAGAAAGAAGGAGGCATGAATCACAGAAGTCCTGCTTCAATCTCCTCCTAGCCCCACCTTGGTCTGTGTCCGGTGCTGTAGGAGTCAAGCTATGACCTTCTGTCACAAATGTTGCACATGAGCAGCACAGCACCATCTGCTCTGGGAGCAAGGAGGCACAGCTCTGTAAAGAGGTGCTGAATGGTTGGCGCACAGCCAGTGAGGAACCTGTGGGAGAAATGGGACTGGATCCAGATGTCCAGATCATTCCTGTTTGCATGGCTCCTTATCTGTGGCAGAGGTAGCTTAAGAGTACACTTCATCCACAAAATTGTGTCCAAACAAAACTTTTGCAGTAAGGAGTGTCTCAGTACAGCCTTCATGCAGAGGGGTCCCGGAGACTGGGACCCTGGTAGTGTCCATGTGTTTGTGAGGGTTTCTGAAGTGACTTCCCACACAGCAGCCACATTTGCTCTTCCTGCTCACAAAGAGGTCCTCCTCTTCCTTGCTTTATGTCCATAGGGACGTATTCTGCAGTTAAGAATTGGGTTTCTCCTTACCTGCAGTCAGAGTTCAGGTACCAAGAGGGCGCAAGGCAGATCCATCAGCAGTGTATACAGAGGATGCTGGACATTTTGGTTGGGCTTTATTTTATGTGTAGATCAAATGACGTAGTTTTTTTTAAATAAATTAAGTTTAACAGTTAAGGACAAATATTAATATGACAAATATATGGTTGTAATTTCTAATAACAATGAAATTTCAATTGGGACTGAATGCCCTGTAATAGACTTTTTTTTTTTTTTTTTTTTTTTTTTTTTTTTTTTTTTCCCAAGCTACTTTGACACCTTTTTGCTCTTTTACTCTCCTAATTTGAGATGACTATCATTTTAGGATTATGTTAGTAAATAAAATGGAGAGATTGACAAGGATGAATTCCATAGTGTTTAACAAAGATCTTGATTCTAACCTGGTTCAACCACTGTAACTTAAGCAGCCACAAAAATGATAACTGTTGCTGTTATTAGAAATGTCATGATTCCAGAAGAAAAGATCTTAAAGAATGAATACCCCGAATAGCCATGCAATATTCCTCTTCTCCCTTCTTGCTGCAGAAACTTCCATCTTCTCCCTCTGTCCTGTAAGAAGAGGCATGGGCAGTCACAGTGGAGTTCCTCTGTAATGATCTGACCCTTTATGGACATATCATTTAGAGGAGTCCATATGTGTTATGCATATTGTATCATGTCTCTTGTTAGTTAAGCATTGCTTTTTCTTAAATGCAGTGACTGATGTGGCACATCTTGTTTCTTAAAAGCCAAGAGTACTGCTGGTGGCATACAGATGATACATTACGTAGCTTTTTTGTAATGCTTTCCTTTTCTCTGTATCCTATTTTTTTTTTGTGTGTGTGTGTGTGTTATATGTTATTTGTTTATTTTGAAAGTTGGTGTAACCGTCTTTCATGGTATTTGGCTGGGATAGAGTTAAATTTATTCCTAGAGACTCTTACATTATTGTGTTTTGTGTTTTTGATGAAAATAGTAGTGACAACACACCAGTGTTTGTCATTGCTGCAGAGCAGTGCTTATTCTGAGTCAAGGACTTTTCAGCTTGTCATACTGCTCTGCCAGTGAGGAGTCTGGGGGTGCACTGGAAGCTGGGAGGGGACACAGCCAGGACCGGTGTCCCCAGCTGGCCAAAGGGATATTCCATACCATATAGTGTCATACTCAGCAGTAAAAGCTGGGTTATAGGAGGAAGGGGGGACACTTGGAGTGACGGCATTTGTCTTCCCAATAAATCTTTACATGTGATGAGCCCTGCTTTCCTGGAAGTGGCTGAGTGTCTGCCTGCTGATTGGAAGTACTGAGTGAATTCCTTGCTTTGCTTGAACACGTAGCTTTTGTTTTTACCTGTTAAACTTTCTCTCAACCCATGAGTTCTTGCACTTTTACCTCTCTAATTCTGTCTCCCATCCCACCTGAGGAGAGTGAGCAAGTGGGTGTGAGGTACTTAGCTGCCTGCTGGGGTTAAACCACAACAGAATTATAAGACACCTGTTGTACAGCCCCTCTCACTGTGGGCATGCCAGAATCTTACTGTTTCCATTGTGCAACTGGAAGGAACAAATAGAGACCTAAATTAAACTGAAAATAGTGATGGAAATACATATACTGTGATTATTGTATAAAGAGACTGTTCTTGACCCCAAATGTATCTAAGCTGTTTTGGGATTAGTGTGCTGATTATTATTATTTCTAGACAATTTCCCTGAGAAAATGAATAGGAGGGAAGATTGTTTGAAGAGGTCAGGAAAGGAGGATGAGAGGAAAGAATGGAAGAAAAAAGGAATTGAGGATGGGAGGAAGGAACAAAGGAAGGAGAGAATGCAGGTTAGACAGACACAGAGATTAAAAAGATGTAGACACTTTCTCAGACACTGTTGCCTGCAGTCCTAGGAAGGACGATTTGTTTTGTTGCAGCAGAATGGGTTACTAGCATTCTATTACTGTTCTCTTATGATATTTAAAGACTTGCATCCTTCCTCAAGTCTGGGCTGAAGATATTCTGCACATTGTTTCAGACAACATAGTACAATGTACCATGAAACCGCTTCATGCTGTAGAAAATTGCTAATGCAAGAAAACACAGCCGCCTTTAAAAATCAGCTAATTTATGCTGATTATGCTTTCCTGGGTCCCTTTTGACCCTGCTCATAAGGAGCAACACTTCCCACAGAACAGCTGCACAGCAGAGAAGCTGTTTGGATTTCTGTTGTGGCTGTTTCCCTGAACCCTCCCTGCAATTATGTGCTTTTGCAGCAGAAAAGAATGCTAAAAAACATCTCTTACAGTCACTCAACAAAATGCTGTATCAGGGGATTGTACCTCTCCAGCAAAGTTCAGCCTACTTTGGGGGAAAAAAAAAAAGGAAAACAGTCTGTGAGATCTTTGGTGTTCCTTTCATTCCCTTGCCTGCTCTCCTGCAGTGGCTACTCTTACCGAAGGAGGAATGCATGGGGGGATTGAGAGAAGGGTTGTCAATGGATACTGACATTGGTGTGTTCTCTTTGCAGGTGTTATTTGGCCATTTAGTTAGTCCAAAGTGAGTCACCTGAGCTACAGCAGTAAAAATAGAAACTGTAGCTGAAGGAGTAATACACTTCATCTTATGCTAGATGATGTAGTTTTACGTTGGTATGGGGGAAAAACAAACAAACAAAGAAACCACCCGCCCTTTGAATTACAAGTGTACCTGCAGTCCTACACTGACTGGGAGCCGTGTTCCCAGTCATTAAGCAATTAAATGCATGTTACGTAGCAAAAGAAAAGCCAGTTGCTATCATTCCTAATAATATTTGTATTATGGCAGCTGCTGAGGGCCTTGTCTAGATCATGGCTGGGTGCTGTCCTGATGACAAAAGCTTAGACATTGAACCTTAAACTGATGTCTTTGAATCTCTCCACTTTTTGATAAACTGCAGACAAAAACACATATAGAAAAACTACCTAAGTTATCAATGAGAAAGTATGTCATAGTATGCACATGACATAGCTTATCAGGCCATTGAAATATTTATTTTATTAATAATTGTTTTATTGTTATAAAAGTATATTCAGTATATGCATAGATATGTTCCAGGCAGAAAGTATAGGCACTCCTATAGGAGAAGATGATTAAAGAATTCTCTACTTTTTGGGAGACTAAAAGTTCACTGAGACAGACTAGCCCTTCTCAGGAGGACAGGAAAATTAGCACAGCAGAAACAACTGCAATGGTGATTCCATAGATATTTTTATCTGTCTGATAACCTTAACAAGCAGGAATACCTCAGTGATCATGGATAACTTACACAGATAGAGATGAGGGAGAGGAGATCTTTAAGATATATGTTCCAGCTGCCATTGCTGCTTTAGCTATAGGCAGAGGTTTGAAAGGAGCATAAAAGTACTCAAAACCAGCGTGACATTTCATGCATTTCTTAAGGTAGTGTAAAGGGGCTCCACATCATTGAAAGTCAGGCAACATAAAAGGTACTTGGACCTTTCTGAAAGGAGGGGGGAAGCCTGTGGTTGTGTTGATAGACTTAAGCCCCTTCTAGCCTCGCTGCAGCTGGGTAAATCTCCCTAGGATTGGGCTGGCTAACAGAAATATTGGCATTCCTTAGTGCTGGGTGAGTGAGTACAACTGATTCATTTCTTTGCTCTGCAGCGTAATTCTAAGCAGCTTCTTTTTAACAGAAAGGATCAAAGTCCCCAAATGAGAATGTGGTGAACTTGATACTTCTCCACAAGCCCAATAGGCATGGACAATATACATTCTGTAACCGAAACCTTTTGGGGTTTGTGTAATACAATACCTTTTCTGTAACCCCCACCCTTTTTCTACATCCTCGTGACCCTGCTGCAGCTAAGGGACCGGACAGTAGAAAAACATGTCAAGCATGAAAAGCAGCAACTTGAGGGCAAACATGACCCCTCCGCTGCTAGTTACTGAACTTCTGAAAGTACGTCAAGCCAGTAGAATCAGCTAAAAAGGGAGGCCAGGGACACCTCATGTTGTGCAAGATGGGAGGTTAGGTCTCTGCTCTTTAGAACTAAAGTGTTTTGTTTTAATCATGGGGAGAGCTGCTGGCTTGGCACAGTGTGAAATGGATTTAGAAATCCTGAGGAAGGAGGAATTTCTCAAAACAGTAAGGAAAACAAAAGTCAGCAACAGGGAAGAATTGGCCAGCATTTTTACAACAGGAAATGTGGAGGATACTGAAAAGAGAAAATTAATGACACAGGGAGTATGATTCTGTTAGCTGTTATTATTGACACCTCATCATTTCTAAACTATAATGCCAGCTACGTCCATGTTTCACTTGACACTAATTTAGGTCACATTCGCCTTACCCAGAGAAAAAGAAATATCAAGCAAGTGATCAAAACTTTGTAATAAAAATTGAGCACATCACAAGAATCTCCTTTGATTTTGGAATCTGACAATATGGCTTCTGCGTAAACTCTTTGGGTTGATTGCACCAAATATTTTGCTGCATTTTATTTTCTGAGGTAGGATAAATGTTCCATTATGAGCATTGGAAAATGCTAGCTATACCTATTTTAAACACAAGCGTAATGTTTATAGCCCATAGAGGGATAATTACAAAGTACAAAATCACAGATTTTATAGCAGATTTTCCCACGAGTGCAGTTAGGAAAACAGTATGTGTCATGTAGCCAATTTAGATAATGATTCTGATAAAGATAAACTGAATTGTTTATGATAAGTAATTGGACCTACAAAGGCCCAAATGACACAGTTGAATACACAGGCTTAGAAACTGCATAGGCCAATTGTGCAGCCCTGGATCATGTGCGTTAGCTCTGTCTCCCCAGCTGCATTACTTCTGCCCAGACTGTATTTGGCTGGGTTTGATCTTCCAAAAACAGTTAATTTTCTCAGGAATATTAAAGATTTAAAACTTTTTTTTTTTTTTTTTTTTTTTTTTTTTTTTTTTTTTTTTTTTTTTTTTTTTTTTT
>NC_048909.1:11323111-11327296 GCF_011077185.1 Oxyura jamaicensis
TTTTTTTTTTTTTTTTTTTTTTTTTTTTTTTTTTTTTTTTTTTTTTTCTTTGAGACTCCAAGGTGGTGGCTTTTGTGCATCTGTGCTGGAAGAAACTGTGTGTCCATGGGACAAATTAGCAGCTTCATGTTTCTCAGTTGGACTGGCAGACACACCTGAAAGCCTGAAAATGTGAAGAAAAAAGGCCCAGAATTCACAGCTCCTATAGAAGTCCTAGGGCACATTCAGAGCTGAACCATAAAGAATACTAGTCTTGTAAAATACAGCATTGCTTTACCACAGGCAGGAGATTACTTGTTGAGTAGATTATCCCTCTTGAGTTAAGACAAAATCCTTCAGACCTGAGTAGAGTATCTTTTCTAACCTATTAGTATATGACAAGATGCAGTTTGGGCCCAGTAAGCCTCTATCAATCACAAGATGAAGTAAAGCCCTAATTATCATTTAATTGCTGCCTTCAGCTTGAACTGCCCTTCTTCACAGCTTTCTGCATCCATTTGAGATTAGGTTGCACTGAAATGAGAACCGTAAAGGGCCTGGCAAAGGTGTGAAATTCCCTGGGTAACTGAATTAATGACAGTGTGCTCCTGCTGCTAGGGGGGTTTCTGTTCTCTATGAAGACAGAATGAGTGAGGGAAAAAGGAAATTATGGGGAATTGGCAACGATAGCTCTCAGCCATTTGTTCACAGAAAGAATGACATAGAACATGCTGTTTTGGCCAAACTCAAGAGGAACAAAGGAAATACAACTCACAAACATTTGATTTTATGCTAATTTTGTGGAACTATGTTGTAAATTTTGTTGAGTAAGAAAATGTGATATGTCCTTGTAGGCCAGTGCAGTTGAGCATGAGCCGCAGATTATAAGCATTGTTAACCATAGTTTTTCTTTTCTATGGTATTCTACCATGACATTTTGAAATTGATTAACATACAGGGTCAGGGTATTTGGGGTTTGGTTTAGTTTTAAAGCAACACTTATTGTTTTCATATGCCCTGCGTGGCAGGTGTGTTTTCTAAGTAAACTACAGAAGCAGAACAGTGTTTCACATGATGAAATTCTACCAGCAGCCCTGGCACTGACATTCATCATTAAGACGCTTGTCTACACTATGTAGCTTTACAACATCAAATCCAGTTTCAAAGATAATTACAGGCCATTAGTGTCTGACACATGGAGTTTAATAACAGAGGGTAAATATTGTGGTGATCATTGGAAGTGCATAAATAAATAGATAAACACACAAAACAGAGTTGTCTGGCTTTAAAAATGAGCTCCTTAAAACTGGTATTGCCTGAGAAACAGGCATGGTTGGAACTGGTCACTTAACCTCTTTAGATGAAAGACATAGTCCTATGAATCCATCATTTTACTAGTCTGCCTGGCAAGCAAATGCTACTCTTCCTAAACTGGTATTGCATTCCAATTTTTTGCACTGTAGAAAGGTGAACTGCGCAAACCTGACACATGGGAGGACATGAGCAGCCCTTCCATTGTTGTTGGTTTTCAGAAATTTTATAAGTTTCAAAAAAAATAGCTTGATGGATTTTTAAAATACTTTATTATTATTATTATTGTTTAGAATAAATAATAATAATAATAATAAATGAGTGTTCCCAGCAGCGTAATTGGAATTCCATTTTCCTGACATTTCTTCATTTTAATTCCTTGCAAAGCCCTTCATAGTGACAGTACTCCCTACAATTTACACACATTCATTTATCCACTTAATATCAAAGGAGTTCAGAGTCTTCTGTATCTCTGCCTAAAGACTCTCCTTTCTTGCCCATGTGGTTTTACAAGGTGATCACAAAATGGTGGTAGATAGAGGTAGAAAGGTTTCAACTTTAAGTAAAGGGACCTGCTCAGAGATGAGCCTGTTTCTTTGGAACAGGAATATCTGGATTTAAGATCAGGAGTGGTGTTTGTCAGGTGGTCCATGGCATCTTTGCCATGTCTTTTTTGATACTGAAGTAACCACATGGGTTTTGCATAGCCTGCAGTGCGGTAGTAATGCTTCAGGAAGCAGTGGTGCATCTCCTCTGAGCAGCCTTCACCTCAGTAGCTCAAATACTCCTGTAGTTAATGGCTTGGAGTTGGTTCTAAACATAAGGAAACTTTTATCAGAGTGTATAAATCACTATCTGTGCAGCATGTCTCTGGGCATTGGGATATTCAGCTGCTTAGAGCACAAGATGATGAAATTTGAAGAAGCTCTGAGAATAAAACTTCTGTTCTTGCAAAGGAGCATTAAGTAGGATTTAACACGTTATGACAGGAGAAGGAAGTAGTCTTGCCTGTAAAGAACTTCTCTAGAAACAAAATAACCTTGGTGTTAGAGCTTAAGAGATGTCTGAGTCCTCTTTTTTGAGGGTAATAGTAATTTTATCTAGTAAATGTCAAAGTAACAGTGGAAGGGAAAGGATGGAGCTGAAGAGACCTTTATCTGCTGGAGACTTCACTAGAGCTGGTTGGTTTTTTTCTTTTCAAAATGTCCATTATAACCTAACAAAGCTTATTATGGCTATCTTGCTGTATTTCTTAGATGCTTGAAAAAGCTCCCATGCTAAGATGTTGTATAGAAGGATTAAAGCCAATAACAGTTTTTGCAGCCCAGTTATAAATCATATAAAAATTAACATTCATAACAGGAGAGCTGTTTTTGCCTTATCCGTGGAACTGCAACATTCTGTTAAGGCATTTATTAATGTATTATAGCAAATAACACCTTAGCTGCTATGGCTGTAGAATATGTGCTTATAAACTACAGCAGAATTCCTTCATCATATTTTTTATGCTAGGACCTAAAATGCTTGACAAGCTATCTCCACAGCTAATGGAGAAGTCCTAATCCTTGTTATGCAGGAAAAGACAAGAAAGCATTAAGTGCAATTTGGAACCAGGCATCTCTAAAGAAAGGTACTGGAGCTCAAAATAAAATTCAGGTCTTTTGACTTCAGTTCTCTGCTTCAGGTGCAAGAATGGGCATGGTTGTTCAAGGCCAGCTGAAAAGTCTGTCTCCTTCAATATCCTGACTCTAATAGTAGTTAGAGGATTTTAAAACAGCATGTTCTTCTTTCCCTTTTTACACTTTGCAAATCTAAGCAAAGTACCAAGAGTTTCCAGGGTGCTCAACAATCTAAAAATAAAGTACTTCTTTCAGTAGCATACTAATTAAGAGGTAGCCTCTTTTTCCCTCCTTTCAGTCATGAAATTAAATTAAATACCATAAAAAGCAATTTTGACATTTTCCTCTCTTTAGCCTTCTAGTCACAACTGTACCTTTTTTTCCATGTTATTCTCAATGGCCGCATTCTTAAAACAAATGAACAAACAAAGAAAAAAACCCACAAACATACTTCAAAGAGAAGCTAATCAAATCATATTCCTCCCGCAGTTCACTTTTGGGAGCATCAGGGACTTAAGACTGAAACGATAGGGAAGTCTGAGCTGACAAAAGAAGAACAAAAGACATAGGACAGGATGCTTCTGAGTGAATTGCCCAGTCTGTTGGTATGAACATCCTCGCTTAGGAAGACAGCTTTGGAAAGTCCTCAGAGTACACCTATGGGGAAAGTTGGGAAGGGTTGAAACACACGGTCGTGGTCTGTGTCCTGGTCTGTGCAGCCACTGATGTGACTGTTAAAAGCAACGTTAAGCATGCCACTGGATGTCTCCAGTTTATTCTGACCAGCGCTCCAAGTGCAGTCACTAGGTGTTTTTTTTAAGTGTCTTGTTTCACTGAGTCTGACTGCGTGAGGCTGATTTCTGGTTTGACAGCACATCTGTAGGAAGGGCAGTGATTTGAATTCTGTTTGTCAAGTACTGAACAAAAAAAAAATCAAATTATGATCAAAACAAGAAATAAGAGTCATGTATTGACTCTGGCAGGTAAATATAGCAGAAGACAGATAATTATTTCACTTTTAATAGACCACACAAAGTTATACTTGCTGCTGGAAAAGCAAAGATCAGTCAGCAGTTTTCAGACTGTGTGCAGTCAGCATTGGGTCTTGCAGGGAGTCTGTCCTGAGAGCTTCTCCACATGCACAGTGCTACCGCACATAAGCAGGAGTTTAGATCAACTCAGTATGCTTTGAGGCCTCTGAGTATCTCTCTGCTTTTACTGGGGAAAATATATATATATATATATATATATATATATATATATATATATATATATA
>NC_048909.1:11327306-11355153 GCF_011077185.1 Oxyura jamaicensis
ATATATATATATATATATATATATATATATATATATATATATATATAATGAATGGCAAATTATTGTTGCGGCTTTTTCTCACATCCTCTGATCCTTGCAAGCTTTGAAGCTGATGGCTTATTACATCAGAACATTCACTTCAGGTGCAGCACGAGCCCCTTTGTGTTTGAGCTGTAGTTTGTGTTAGCCCTTTTATCTCTCCTACCTTACCTGAGACTTTGGGAACTGTGGCTGTTACACCCAGAATACTTCTCTGGGGATCACTTTAGCCACACAGCAAAAGTCTCATGGAGAAGTGAGAAATCCTTATCCTTCTCTGGGATGTACAGCAGAAGCTGTTGATCCAGGTAATTGTCCCAAACTGCTCACAGGTACACAGTGTCACCTGCTCGATGACCTGCTGGAACAGTTAGTGCAAGCATGTCCTCCAAGCAGGGTGGAACAAATGCAGCAGATGTACTGAGGCTGCAGCACAGGTGGCTTGGCTCATATGGAAGCATCTTCCCTCCAGAGCAGGCAGCCTGCAGGTGATGGTACACTTTAAAGCAGCAGGCTCAGCTCTACATTCAATCAGGCTTTCCTGATGCCATTTTATTTTTGGAAAAATAACTTCCACCCTGGCTGCATTAGCTTTCCCCCTTGCCGACTTCATTATCAAATACACCTTTGCCTGTGTGCCTGGGCTATGAGGGCCGGGTAGTCAGGGCAGAAGTCTTCTTTGCAGGGTCTGGTGCTCTGTAATTACATCCAACTAGAGCTTTCTGTAGTTAGAGACAGATCCACAGGTCATAGATAAAGGATTAGGATGCTATGTCCTCTTTTAGCAAAATAGCTTAGTCTAGACCTAGGAGTTGTGTAAATTTTAGCTAGGCAGAATGAATCAATATTTTAGGAATATTTAGTAAAATTTTAGATCCATTTAGGACTTAAAAAAAAAAAAGCAGCATCTCAAGAATTTGTGTAATATATTTTATTTTTAATGAAAATAAACTGTGTGGCACAGGCCCTTGTTATTAATTCAGAAGATATTTTTTCTTTTAAACAGACATTTTATTTAACAATCAACAGAACTTTTCCTTAAAATATCTTAATGTAGATTTTAAAAATAATGATAAAGAGGAAGTAAGAGAAGCTGTGAAATGTCATTCTACAAGCTGGTGCACTGGCATTACAGATGTGGGTTTCATATGGTGGTTGTCAGGCTTCCTGCAGCCTCATCACTGGGAGACACAGATCTGTGCAGATTACAAGATGAGGATTCATTGTAACATGTATTAAAATTGAAAAGTTATGTTTGAATCTTTTTACATGCAGAACAATGTGTTTGGGTCTAGTGTTAAAGCCAAATAACAACTGACTTTCAGGCTAGATTTTATGCTTTTTTTGTTTGTTTGTTTGCTTTTTTTCCCATTTAGCAGCTACTACCATGTAAATCTGAGAAATATTTTTAACGTATTTATGTATCACTTGTGCTATTTTTCAACTTTAACTCCTGAAGGTGTTTTTTTTTTTTTTTTAAGAATTGTTTATTTCTCAAGAATTCTGATAGAAAGTTTTCTTAGCTCAGCATTTTTTAATTTCATCAAGAGTAATTTATTTTACTCGGGGTCTGATTTGCTTACAATGTTGACAATAATTTTCCATCCTTTTCCTAAAAATAATAAAATAGACACCATAAATTGTGAAAAAGGAGTTTACATTCCCAAGGGAAAAAATACATCTGTGGAGATTAGTTTCATTAAACTGTTAACTGAAACAGTGAATTTTCAAATTGTTTCCATCTTTAGCCAGTGTAGTCAGCACTCTCATGAAGACTGTATTTATGGAGCATTCTTTATTTAAGATAAACAAAAACATAAAAGGAAGCCTCCTTGCCCTCTTTTGCTTTATCTGGGTCAACATCTCAACCTCTTGATTAGATTTGGAATCTACTAATTAGATATAATTCATTATCTGCAAAAATGAGATCAGAAATCAAGAGCTTCGTCTCAGAATAAGGCGATCTTTCCCCTCATCCATCATGCCTATAAGTAACCAATTTAAAGTCAGACAAATGCATAACCAGCATTATTACCTTGTCATAACTAGTTAGGGAGAAAGACCTGGAATAAGCTGGCATTATAAATGGTTTTTATCACATTATTTTGCAGTTATTTGTCAGCCACTTTGCTTAAGATAAATGTAGAACAATAATCAGATTCTGAAAGTGAACCATGGTCAAGATTTTGTTAATTGCAAAAAAATACTTCTGCAGGAAATTTTTCTGTAGTAGGGCACAATTTATAAATTTCCTTTATGGAGAAATTGTACTGAACATATCACTACATTTGGGCTTGAAGATCTGATAGGCCAGAAAATAAGAAAGAGGTCCCTTCCTCTACAGTGAAGGCTCACAACAGTCAATAAATAGGGCTGTTTTGACAAATGACCAAAGGAAAAAATCAACTCTTTTTTTTTTTTTTTTTTTTTTTTTTTTTTTTAAAGCATACTGATCTTAATGCAGTATGCCTGTGTAATTCAGTGAGTCTTATAACAACATGGAAGAGGTGCTGCAGCTGTGGGAGGCTTCTCGAAAGTGCAAACAGATTCCTAAGATTACATTTTTGGTAATCACAAAGGTCTGTGCTGGGCTTTCTTTGATGGAATGAAGCACAGTTAAATCCCACCTTCAGCAGGATTTTAATATGAGAACAGCTTTAGAAAGCAACCACTATGTACCTCCTGGAGCAGAGATGGTGGAGGGTGCAAGCCCAGGGACCACAGTGGAAGCTCCAGTGCCACCATCTCTTGCACAGCTGTGGTTTTCCCTGTGACTTCAGTAAACCAAGATTTAAATTCACATTGAAAGAGGCTAACTGAAGGAAATATAGGGGCAAGGTTCTAGCAATATAAATTCAGAACAACTCTCTCTGCTATACTTTCATTTAGACAAAGAATTACTTGAAATTTAAAATCCTGATACAGAGAACAGGATCAAGCAGGATCAGGCCTCAGATCTCTCTACAGAGAACAGGATCAGACATGAATTATTCAAATGTTTTAATGGCAATTGAAAACCACTCTTAAAATTTAAGGACTTAAAATGTAGCAGAAGGTTTTGTCAGGTTTGCCCAGTGAGGCCCATAGTCCACATGCAGCGTGATGAGCTGTTATTCCGTGGGGTCAGGTGAGGAGTTTACGTTAAGTACTATTGTTCTTTCTTGTTAGGGGCAAAAAGAGTCTTCACACATCTTTTTCTCTGAGAATAAAAAAATATTCTATTTAGGTATAAACTGAAGCATAAAAGGGTATGGTTTTAAAAGCAACAGAATTACTGTAGTGTTGTGGGGTAGGAGAACACCTATGCTGAGGTCTAAAGATGCTGAGTTACTCAACTATGGTACAGTGCTGAAATGCACAAAGATGCTTTCAAGTCAGCTGACCTGATCACCTGTAATTCCGTGTTTTTATTACGCCTTATTTTTACCAATAGGTAGGCAAAGGCAGTAGCTTGATTTTTGATCACAGTCACAATACTCTAGCAAGATTTCAGCAGCAGGTATTTATTAATTATTTCTTATACCAGATTTTCACTGAAAAATAGTTATGTATTTTATGTACCTTTAGCAGAGCACTATGTAGGTGTACCTTACTACAGAAAAATATGTAAGGAATGTTTACTGTCTGGGGTTCCTCTTAGTTTTCATAAAGACAAGTCATTTTAAAAGTGTTAATATAATTGGAACTTAAGGGGAAATGTAGCAGGAAAGGGGACAATTGCAAATGACAGGTCATTAAAACCTGAGTTATTCTTCTGTCATCTCAAAGTCTAAGCCATCATTATGTAAAGTAGAGAGGGTTTATTTTCCAAATTTTTACAATTCAATGAAAATTTTAGGCCTTCTGTTAGCCCATGAGTACAGTGCAGTAGTTATGCAGACTGAATCTACTATAGAGTTTACCGTTACCATCCAGACTTCCATCCGGCTGCAGCCTTTAGAAAGAACAAAAGCAATTCTAATTGGATGCTTCTCAATGTAGTGCTGTGTTAGTGCTTCTGCCTGTAACACTCTGGTATACATTTGTGTTTCCAGATAAATACTTTCTGAAAGGCAAAGGAATAGTTCGACCTGATTTTTGCATTCCAGGTTCACTTAAAAGGGTTGATCAAATGACAGACTTTGGATGAGTTTTCCTTTTTTTTTTTTTTTTTTTAATTTTTCTTCTGGTTAATGCAGTTTAAGTTGCTGCAGCATGAAAAGACTTGACAAACTGTTAGCAGTAATGTACTGAGCATAATGAACACCAACCATACAGCACATGGTGCTTGTCTGCTTATTGGTGAATTTAACTCAGTTTAATTGCAGTGTTACTTACATGATGGAGATGTAGTCCTCACAGGGATAATTTGAGGGAGCAATAATGTATTTGTCTAAAATTCAAAACAAAACAAAAAACTATAGCACTACTAGCTGTAGTAAATTATATTTTAATAATTATTATCAAGATAGTATTTGGCTTAAGGTTAAAAAAGCGGCACTTCTGGAAAACAGGATAAAAGCTTGCCTGGAGCACAGCCATTGGGACCGTCTTTTTCAAGCTATACTGGTGGCAAGACATTCTCTGGAGCACCTGGGAATAAATTGAGTCTGCTGGGAGGAGAAAGTATCTACCCTCAGGGCACGTCAATGGAAATAGAAGGTGACAATGAGCCCAAGGCCTGCTTGGCCATATCACATGGGTCTCCTGATTCTATTGAAGGTATTGCACAGCAACCTGCCCTCTGAGCAAATTTGACACCTGGGAGGTTTTCTATGCGAGTGGGAGGTGTAGGACCTTTACCCTCTAGCACAGAACTAGTGCCGTAGGCAGTGGGACGCTGGTGGTGTTAGAATCTCCTTATGTCTGTCATTTGTACCCTGAACATTGAATATCTTCCTCATTATTCATCCTACCACACTAGAAACAGCTGGTCTTCAAGGGAAATTACCTAATGAATCAACAATAAGGCTATTGTGTAGGCGTGACATTTCTGATAATAAATTATTGCTTTCAGGAGGTTGACCACACTTGTCAGGGTTTTGTGAATTACAAATTCAGCTGCCATGTCTTATGCTGTTTTACATAAATGACAGCATAAAGCCTTAGTATTTGACTGTAAGTTATTCCCCCAACTTCTAGATCTATATTGTAAAATTTCCTTCTTCACTTGTTCAGAATAATCTTTGCCATTTTCAACCCATACACTGAAATTATGTTAATTGGTTTTGAATAAATTATCTTTATTATGTGGTATTTGTCTTGGAATTAATTGTGAGCTTAAACATTTCTATATCAGAACTGTAAATAGGCTATAAAAGAAAGGACTGCATTTTTTACTTCACTTAGATAAGCAATGTGTATCATATGTGTTTACACTTGAAGGAGTAGCTTTTCAGAAATTCAGAAAAATGTTGTGGAAAAAGATCTAAATATTCCCTTGTTAACTTGTCAAAAAATATGTGGTTGTAACTACTTAATTTAAAAGTATTTGGCCTATATTAAATATGTTTCAAGGATTATTATTTTAAAACATGCTTCTTTTTTGCTTGCAAGTGTTATTTGCCTTTTACTTTGAGTATACAAGCACATGACCTGGCAGTGATTAAAAAACAAAAGTCTTAGCTCCCTGTAAACTGAATGCAAATGATACTGAAATTCAGTCAGTATCTGCAACAAATTGTATGTTTTATCTCAGTGGAATTTTGTGGAACCAGTTTCTTAGCTTTTAATACTGTAACTCTTTTCATAAGTATCCAACAAGTAGAAAAGGACAGCACTTTCGTTTTTTGCCAGATTTCTTGGGGGCAAAATGCATACTTGCAAAAATGAATGAAGTGGGCTAAGGTAAGTCAAGCTGGAAAGGAAGTCAGTATTCTTATGCAAGTAGTGGTGGAAGTTAAAAATGAGATCTAAGGGAGGGAATACATGTTCTAGCAAGTATACTGGATTTCAGAAACTCACAGTAACTATTGTTATACTTTTTTTCTTTTCATTGGTAGTTGATATCGTATGTGTGGACAGTGTTGCTGCTTCTATCCTCTACAGAACATGTTCTTAATTTGATTCAGTAGGGCATTTTAAGGTCCCTATACAGGGCTCGCTCACTAGCACCAATAGTTTTTATGTTTTTTTTTTGTTGTTGTTGTTGTTGTTTGTTTTTTTAACAATTTGGATTTTTCAATAGGAAGAAAACTAACAAAAATCCCCGTGTCTACAAAGTGTTTCTTCTGACACTTCCTACCTGAAAGGTAGGAAACCATTGTACTTCAGTTTTACAAGAGTGGTTGGAACTCTGTCATATGCCTGAAATAGTGCCAGGATCCCTTCTGTCCAGGGTTTTCCAGGAAGGCTACTTAAAAGTAGAAGAGCAAAACCAACAGTTATTCTCACATAACCACCACCAAAATCCTCAAAGCAGAAAGTCCCCAGGAAACCTGTGAAGTAAAGTCCTCCTCTAGGAGGATAGCACAAAATCTTGACTTCACTTGAGAGAGATGCCTGGAGGCAGTCTAATCTAACTCTTAAAACAAAGTACAGCAGATAAGAGCACTGGCTGTGGTTCTCTAGTGACCCCTTGGCCCCGGAGGGTTTTCTTAAGCCTGCCTTTTCAATTCTGTGAGAACTGTTTTCTTTTTATTTTGAGCCCAATTTGAGGTACACAAAATTTCACTTGTGGGAGCACTGAGCACTCTTACCAGCTGTAAGTACACAGCAGTATCAGCAGTCAAGTTTCTTGTGCCCTCTCCATACAGGAGTTCAAACCAATGGAACATCAACAGCTTCAGTCATTACCTTCCTGCTCTCTCACATTCCAACATGCAGAAAGTGTCCTGCACAGTAGTTGAATGGGCTTAGCTGTGTGCTCTCTGGGGGAAGGAGGCAACTGCTCCAGTGCCAGGGGCTCATTGCTGTTGTCCACCACAGACCCCAGCACAGTGCCATGGCAAAAAGTGCCCATGGCCATTGCAAGGAGAAACAGCACCTTTCTCCTGGCTGCTTTCCTGATGCCAGGGGTCACGCCACTGCCCATTTATCTGTCCCACTGCATGGGCTGTCCCCAGCTCCTGCTCAAGAGGTACCCCTGTAACCTGCAGCCTGCCTGCTCTGCTCAGTCACTTGCTCTTGGAAAGCATCATCCTATCAGATGCTGGGGGGCTGTTCAGCCTAAAGAAGAGAAGGCTTCAGGATGACGTCACTGCAGCTCTTCAGTACTTAAAGGGGACTTCCAAAAAAGATGGAGAGTAATTCTTTGCTCAATCAGTTAATGACAGGACAAGGAGTGGAATTATTTTAAACTGAAAGAGGGGAGATTTAGATTAGAGGTTATGAGGAAATTCTTCACTCAGAGGCTGGTGAGGCACTGGAACAGGTTGCCCAAAGAGGTTGTTGATGTCCCATCCTTGGGAGGTGTTCAAGACCAGGCTAGATGAGGGCCTGATCTAGTGGGTGGCATCTGTGTCTGTGGCAGGGGGGTTGAAACTAGATGATCTTTAAGGTCCCTTCCAGCCCAGGCCATTCTATGTTTCTATGATCAGGCCTTAGTAAGAGTGAACAAGGGACCTTGTACAGACATGATTTTTGTCCTGTGATGGTTCTTCACATTGAGGATGATGGCTGTGCAGGTCTGCAGCCTTTAGAATTGGTCTTACCCCAAACACCAGCAGTTTGCAAGCGGACTCCACAGTATTAAATCCCATGATAGGTTTTGTCAGACTGTCTGGTAAAAGCTAAACTTTGTAAGAAAAGATGTGAGCTACTATCACCTTTAAGCATACTATCTTGGCATCAGTTAGTTAATTGTGTGTTCTAAGTGCACTGATGGGGATGAGTTAGTGGTGGACCAAGTGGATACTTGTGGACAAACACGTCCACATGTTTGTGTTTATAAAACACATATATTGTGTTTATAAAACAGTATCTGTAACCCATGCCAGGTACACTTAGGCAGACAAAGGCAGATGTACTTATGCAAATGAAGCTCCCGTGAGAAGTTCTGAGCTTGTGAGCCTCTTGTCCCGTGGGTGTTGTCCCTAAGGAGGGGTCTTTCTCACCACCTTTTGCTGTTGGTCCACTGTGCTTCCATTCTGTTCCTATTTATCCTGGAAGGAGTGTTTGTCTCCCGTTCCCTCTGCGAACATTTTGGCTGCATGTGGTACTTGAGCATGGGTGCATGGGGAACACACCTGACAGGCTCTGGCAGTCACCCATGTTTACTGTGAGCACCAGAGCAAAGCACAAGTTTGGAGGGTGAGAGGAAGTGAATTTGTAAGTACTTGAGCATGGTGTCTGAGGTTATTGAAAACATCTCTATTATGCTCTCCAAATTGCTGCTTCGGTTTGGTTGAAGATCACTACTAACTAATCAGGACCTGGTGACTTGCATGAGCACTATTCAGTCATGCTGCAGAGATTAGATGAGTGAAAAATGTGGAAAAATAATTTAAAATTGTATAGATGAAGACTGACCATACACAATTTCGGATTGAGACCATGTTTATCCAGACAATTTTAGCTAGATGTTAGTGATGGCCAAAGTCCTCTCAACCTCTAAAATTTTTCTTCAAATTCATTTAATTTTGGGGGGTCCATTTTTGAAAGCAATTGCCAGCTGTGCAGTTTTTTCAGAGAATGGAAATTCAGCTGAAATAAACAAAGGTGTTGTAATCATGTCCCATTGTCTTTCCCCACCAGTCTTCTGATAAAGACACGTTGTATACAACAGCATACAGACATAACAGCAGTTCTGTCTCCAAAATCTGGCTTTACAGCGTAAGGCCTGTTGAGTTTCCATGGCAATGGCCACAAATTCCTCCCCAGCTCTTCAAAGTGAAAGACATATTTGTTTTGCTAGCGCAACTTTGTAGCACAAAAGCTCTCTTTTTTCACATAACACCTGCTAATCTGCACTTGGTCCCTTTGAAGCCTCCTGCTGATCAGAAATTCAAATACATTTTTGCATGCTAATCTTAGTAGTAATCTAGAGTTTGTGTCTTTCAAGTTCAGTCTGTGAAAACAGTTTTCTTTATAAATTGCCAAAAATGTTGGCCCTGCTTGCTCTTCATGGCAGGATGAGCTGATAGGGAAATCACACTGTCAACGGCTTGGATGTTGATTCTCTCAAGGTACAACATGGCTTGGATGGTGCTATCAAAAAAGGACTTTTTAACCACCCATTCACTCTTTGTGAAAATAAGGAGAAAGAGGAGAAGGGGAAAAATAGAGGGGGAAGGGCTTTCATTAGTTCCTTGTGACCACAGGCATGCTGCTGTGTGTGGCTGCCTGACTGCAGCACCACCAGGCTCACAGAGGGATAGCGCACTGCTTGCAGCCTTTGCTCCTTCATCTGTCATTTTATGCCTTGTTCCTATATATGTCAGCTCGACAAAGGAAGGAGTAAGCGTGGCTGAAAAGCTGACCAAATGCATGTTTGCTGCAGTGCTTTTCTACTCATCTGATGAATAACCAGGCAGCTACAGTACTGCATGTGCAGCCTGCCTGTTCCTCTGCGAGCTGTGATGGGGAGAGAGCAGCTGAGGTACTGTGCGCGCAGCATGGAGGCACTGGACGGATGCTGTGCCAACAGTGGCTGTCAGTGTGGCTGCAGGGACCCCTTGCAGCCAGTTGCCAGTTGTACTAGGTGAGGCTGATAGTGCTGCCCTTCCTTTTCCCCATCCGTGGCACAATGCTGGAGCCTGCACAGTGACACCTGCTGGGGCAGGGCACCTCAAGCTGGGTGAGGGTCCCCATGCTCTGGGCTGAGGCCTGGTAGGGGTGGCCTCTCAGAGGTTGTGAAGGCCTGATGCAGGGGGAGACTGTCACCTGTTGACCTGTACCAGGAATCATAGCTGTAATGCTTCAAGGATGCTCAGTGGTATCTTGCTTGCATCAATTGTAAAGGATTCAAGTGGTTTGCCCTAGGGATAGTGCTGTGTGTTGATGATCTACCTGTGTCTACCAAGTACACTAACCCTGCAACCCACATGTACTCCACCCCCAAACCACTTCTAATTCTCTTCCCTGTGGTACTGTATCTGTGAGTACCTGTGTGAGCAGTCTGTCAGCAACTCACAATACATGCTTTGTTACTGTAGTGCTCCTTTGTGTCCCAGAGTCCTGAAACAGAAGGGTTTGAGTTTCACTGCAGCTTGGACATGGGTAGACCTCTGTGCCATGGTTATTTTAAATGAGTGTTTCCTCACAGAGCTTTACCTTCTTAAAATTTATTTATTTATTTATTTATTTATTTATTTATTTATTTTTTCCTGCTGCTTGAAGAAAAAAGAAAACCTCCGTGGTAAATTTCTTAACTAATACTTTAGAAAATATATTTAATTTTTATCTGAGAGGAGAATAATGGTTTTGCCAAGTACGAGACATATTACATGCTCTGTACTCACTGAATAGTGCAGGAAGTTGTTCTGTTAAACAATTTCTCTCAAAAAGCCTGAACTGCAGTCTGCAGGAGCCAGCAGACTGACTCCCTCTGATTGCCGAGCTGGGCTGGGCAACCAGCAGCGCTCTGCAGCACGTGGGAGTTTCTGTCTGTGAGTTAAACCATGCAGCTCTTCCTCTATATGCTGAATTTTTCTTTTTTCTTTCCTTTTTTTTTTTAAAAAAAAAAAAAACTTTCATAAAAATCTTCATTTATGAAAGCTTATAGTGTATCTCAGGGATGAATTCATGCTTGCCATTTCACACAGGATAAGTATCAAAATATCTGACAGGTTTTTCTGTTCATTTCAGCATCTCACTGATATTCAAGCTCTATTCTATTCAAATTCTCTTCCATTCTTTATGGAGAAGGGTCTGAGTGCACAAGGAGGCTATGGCTTCAGCAAGCAAATAATGTAAGCATGTAATATAAACATAGGATTAATTTATTTAGGCTCTGCGATCTGTAGAATACATTGAGAACTGTTGGCAAAGGTCTGGGGAAGTTCCCACTGCTATACAGCAACTACAGAGTAGATGGGATGCCTTTCTGCCCTGCTCAGCTGCAGGATCTGTACCCCTGGCCCTGGCAAGGTCCATCCTGTCACCTTTCGTGGCAGCTCAAACCTCTCTGCCTTGGAATTCATATGCCCACAGCTTGCAGAGCCTGTTAATATACCAACATCTGTAATTTACAATACTAACAAAACAAAACAGGCTAACAGAACCCACAATGTAAATCTCAATCTGCCTTTATTCTTTTACTTTAGGTTGTGTGTCTTTAAAGGAAAAATGCTGATAACATGATTGCTCACAAAAAGCCTTTTGAGTCAACAACAGCCTCTACTTTCTTGCTTTATTTTAGTTTTCCAGTAGTTGAGGGAATGTTCAGTATGCCTGGTGCCTTTTGCTGTGAGGCTTGGGTCAGAGTGTGCCTTTGTCTTTGGAAGCAGGCGGTTACCGGTGTCTGACTGGTGAGAATCTGCTGGAGCTTGTGTTTCCTTTCTCTGTAACTGTTACTCTTCAATCTGGTGAATGTAACTTTAAAACAATATTATTTGGACTGAAAATTGCAGCCAGGCAATACAGGCCTCATGCATCCAGGAAGGGCTTTTTCCCCTTGTGTGGTGAGCAGCTTCAGGATTTCTAACATCTGCAGGACACTGTGCTTGGGAAGCTCCCAGTTCCCCTTGTAGGCAGGACCAGTTTAATGCAATAGTAACCTCTGCAACCAAAGCAACAGTCACCTCACCTTGAAAATCCTGCTGTATGGCAGAAATCTTTTTGTTTCTGTGCACTCTCATCTATTGATGGGATGTCATTGCAGTAATACTGCTGGGCTTGTTTAGTGTTCAAGTTATGAGATCCTGGCATCTAGCTCTGGGTCATCACCAGGACTTCAAGCCTAATAAATCACAAGGAGTAGGTTTTTTTGATGAGGACTGTGCCTGGTGAAGAGGAGCCGATGCTACATATTTTTCTCCTCCTTAGGAATCTTACTGTCTTCTCTAGTGCAATGGGCAATGACCACGTGCTTCTGCAAGCATTTATTTGTAATTTTGGTAGGAGTCCTCCTATGAGGAAATATAGTCTGTTAACTGAGTGTATTGAAGTAGCTTTCTACCTGAGTACTTGCACAGAAGGAGCACTGTGAGAAGGGTCAATGGAGGGACAGCTTCTGCTCCCTTCAGAGACCCTGAAAGTACATTGGTATCTTTACATTTGCACGTGGTAACTGAAGCATCTGTATTATTCTGCAAAGTATGAACAGCAGCTTATTGACCTTTACAGACTTTTCCAATAGTGACAGTCTTCCCTTGAAATGCAGAGAGATCAGTCTTGATCTATTGAGGAGTCTAGGACATGCAGCTGCAGGAAATGTCCTGCCAGCATCTCCTCCATTCCCAAGCAAAGAGAAGCCCAACTGTGAATGCATTGGGTACTATGAGATGCTTGTGTCCCACTGCAGAACCATATTCCCTGCTTTCTCCCATGTTGATTGCACCTCTACCTTCTACTCCCAGTGATCTCACACATACCTAGAAGATGCAGTCTATTTTTTACCACTGAAGCTGATAGGTCCAAAATCTTGATACTTTTTTAAACATACTTTTTTTTTTATATATATTCACTTTCTAATATTTCTAATATTTTTTTAAATTAACTTTCTAAATATTTCTAATTTTTCTAATATTTTTTATTATAAAGGGTTGATCGATACAAAATGACTGAATGCCCACAACTGCAGTAGTGATAACATGCGTTTTAATTGCCTCTTGTGCTGTATCATGCTCTAGTTGCTCTAGCTGCTACCCAAGAGAATACAGTAAGAGTTCTTAAACCTTACGGGCTTTTGTGATCTTCTCACTTGCTATTTATAACTCATTAAGGCTCAGTCATGATATAATGATATTTCCCCCCACGTTGTATTCATCCCAGTGGGAACAGAGGGCATTCAGCATCTCACATGATCAGACTCTTCACATCCATGTCTCACTGCTCGTTACAGAATATGAGCAAGAAGACGGAGCACTCCTAGATTTTCTTATTCAGACTCAGTTCAAGCTTCGGCTCAGACTGGAGATTTGCTGAGTAAATAGTCTCAACAATAATCTCAGCCTGATTCCAACTAATTAAATCCTGTACAAACATCCCTCTCTGGGCCAATATAGCAAAAGACAACGAAAACACAGAAAACCAGACATAGCTTTCCTCCAGATTTTGCCCAGCCCTTTAATCCTGTATCTTTTGAAAGATAGTAACGTCCGTAAGATGAGGGGTCAGCCTTCCTGCCCTCAGCATCAAGCAGTGGAATTTTTCAATAATGAACAGCTGGGTCACCAGCGACACAAAAGCTGCTGTAATATCCTGTAGGCTTACGGGGCACAACAGAAATCCCAAAGCAAATCATGATGTACACAGAAAGGGACCGTCCTTTTCTATTAAGGAGGCCACTTCAAACCAGTCTCGACACCACCTTTTCTCCAGCTTTTTGGAGGCAAGATTATCCCCTGCGTTTATTTAATCATGCGTTGGGGGGCAGCTTTGATTGCCTTTTTAGAGTCAGAGAAGTTAAAGAACACAGTTTGAACGCTCTTATTACCAGTACTTCATATGCATGTTCTCAGCTGAGATGTATTTACAAACAAGTGTTTAAATCAGAGAGAATAGTAACACTGCATCCTACCCATGGTTAGGTTTTGCACCAGTTTGACAAAATTGGTTTTATTAACCAGACTCCGAATGTGGTGAGAGCTTTTACCAGAGAGTGTGGGTTGATTTTTTTTATTAATATTATTTTTTTAATGAAACCCCATGGAATTCATGTCCTTTTCCAGAAAAAGAAAAAGTTACATTGCAGAGCTTTTCCTACAGTACTCAGTAAAGCAAAAAATAAACCAGGGCAACAGGACAAAAATAAATATATATATAAAACTTTTTAATATATTACAAACATCAGTCTGAAATGTATGCAAGATATGTTAGAGATTCCAGATTAAAAGCAGTTTGTGTCAAGGAAGTTACCACTTGCAACATGTAGAACATCTGACAGTGATTAAATGGAGCTAGCTATTAGATTTTTCCTAAAGAAACAATAGTTAAACATATCTCCACAAGTATGAAACACTTTATGTACTGTATCTGGTACACCTCATTTAAATTGACTTAGATGGAACAGACACGCTAAATCTAACTAGTAGGTTATTAAGAATATAAACCTGGTGCCCAAGAATTTACAATCAGTTATATGGGAGGTATCCTGACTTTTCCTTCTTTTCCCAGGGCTTTCATTTACTAAGCATATGCTGTAAAGATGTCACATTTACAGAAAGGGACAAGTTTAGGATGTTTCTTACAAACAGTTTAAAGTTACATACCTGTAGCCAACACATCTTGCTATTCTGTACAGTGCTGTACAGAAAGTCTGCCATTAGCTTCAGAAAATCTGTTAAAGGAAGAATGCACATTAGGAAGAATAAGTTCATAGTTTATTTTTCAGTTTGCTTACTAGAGACTGTGAATTTTGTCAGAAAACAACATAAAATTGCTTTCTACAAGATGGCAAGCTTTTCAGCTCTGTTGAACATCTTGGAACATTGGGAAATGTGGTTTAAATGAAGCATACCATACGTCTAATTTCTGATGGGTAATAAGAAGATCTTAAAGATTCATCCAGCCTGGAGTATTTGATAGTTGCAAATAAGCTGAGTGCTGAAAATAATAATCATTTTAAGAGTTCCATAAGAATACCTTTTTGATTCTTTCACTTTTGAATCAGGAGGTGTATTTACAAGGTTCCTGCCAGGGCTGTACTTACACCTGGGTGCTCTAATACACATTCATGAATTGCACAGAAAGTACTTGCAAGTAAGAAGACTTTGAGATCAGCATTTGAACCTGATTTTAATTACATATTTTTCTATTATTTTGTGAGATGAGTGGGCAGAATTTTTAAAGTAAACCACTACAGTGCAATTAGCCCAACTAAAATTACTGTTTAGAGTGTGAAAATCATATAAATAGTATTCATTCCATTTTTTTTTTCTTTTTTTTTCCTGTATGTCACCTCCAATGAAAGATTTAAAAAAATAATAATAATTGCACTTTCAACAGCCAGAGGAGGTCTGCTTTCCAGGCTGGCTTTTAAAGCCCTAACCTGTCTTGCACGCTCTCTGTACAGTCAAGTCAGGAATTGCATTCAGCTCCTCAAGAGCAGAAGAATGCTGAGGGTCAGTGTTTAATAGGTGGGAAATCGTGTGAGCAGTCAGTCCTCCAGGAGTTGAAAGCTAATTTTATAGTTAAGTCCAAACTTCTCCAATTTGCATAATATCAAATCTAATTAAATATTAATGAATAGCTTATCTTTCTTTTATATAATCTAAGACACGAAAAAAATAAATTGGAAAATATTACTTCAAAAATAGCAAGAGAAACATTGAAGAAAATGTCTTGAGAACAGGAGACATTTTGCTACTTTTTATTTATCTATTTCATATTTACAAAATTGTTTGCTGAGTTAAAACTATTTGCTCTGTTGTTGCCATGTGATAGCCTGCCTCATGCACAAAACTGTCAAGAGTTTGGTCTTTTTAATGGGAATCACAACATCACTGGAATTCCAAGGGCTGATGTTGGTCAGCCAGGGGATGGACTTACAGATTTGGCATGTATTCTTCATGGGGTGCCAATACTGGTCATGCTATAAGGAATGACAGTTTTAAAGGTACTTGTTTTCTTGTGGTTGGATTTAGTTGAAATGATTAGGGCTTGAAGCGTTGCCAAGAGTTTGCTCTTAATCAAGAGATCATTATTACAATTAGGTGATAGTTTTGACTGATACACTCTGTGAAATGTCAAGTGTGTATGCGAAAAAAAGAAACCACAGGGCTAACTGGCAGTTCTGGACGGGGTGTTCAATTCCATGTATATTTATCCTATTCTGTTTCTGTCATTTGACAACTGATGACCAAAGACAGATTATATTACTGAAGAAATAATATAAGAAGAAAAAATTAGGACCTGTAGCACTGTTCTCTGTATGACTGTCAGCAGGGCACAGCTACCAGATGAGCACCAGAAGTGAAGCTGGTATCTCTGTACCAGGAAACCAAAGGAGCAGGCCCTTGCACAGCTGCTGGTCCACCCTGTTCACTAACTCTAAGTGATTCTTTAAAACAGAAATGCAGGAATTCTGTTTCCTCAGCCTTGGTTTTACCATACTGATTGCTTGGTTAGATCAGTACTATTAGTCATGTTCATTACAAAAGTGATCCTAGTTTGTGCTGGGCACTGCACAACAAAGAAAAGCAGAAAATTGCTGTCACTAAGAATTTTGCCTTTCCCAACCAGGCAAAGGCTGTGGAAGAAGGTGTCTTGTGAACTGGAGAAAAATACTGCATTAGCATCACAGTGCTTTACATGGTGGATCACTGCTGGAAAGGAAGACAAGAGGGGACACAATAGTGGGATGGGAAGGTATGATGTGGTATAAGGAGGTAGAGATTTCTTCTGAATAGAGTTAAATGGTAAAAATTTTAAGTCAGACCAGAATCCTTGTGCCTATCTGAATTGTAGCAGATGATCCTTAAATAAAGTAAAGAAACGTCTTCTGTGAGCAATTACTGACAAAGGTGCAGGACTGGGATGATCCATGCTCACTAATAGTGGACTTGCAGACCAGCCTGCCTTAGTGAGCCCTGGGCACAGCTGCAGAATATCCTGAGGTTCTGCACAGCCCTGAGGACAGTGGAACTGGAAACTCCCCGTGGTGGAGGTTATGTGCTGTTACCATCACACGACTTGGAAAGGAGTTCATTATGGTTTAGGTATACATACACACAAAAATGCCTCAAACTTTATAGACCTTTGCAGCCTACAAAAGTGCACAATGAAATACTTCATTGTGCACTTTTGACATGAATGTATCATACTTCATTGTGCACTTTTTTCAAAATTCATGCTTGTATGAATGGAAGCTGGAAGGAGGTTCTCCCAAGGTGTTTGTGGATTCAAAGTGGTAAGCTGTACTATCAGCAGCTGCTCTGTCTTCAAGGAAAGTAACTGCTCTGGGATGTTTAAATCATCAGTCTCACTTGTCCTCATGAGATAATCTCCAAGTCACCAATACCTGTTTTCTTGCATAGCTCTACCTCAACCCCTCACAATGTGATAACTGTCTCCCCCTAGCCCCAGGTCCTTATCTGATCTTCACTGCTTTTTCTGTCTATGCGGATGAGGCATTTATACTGAGAATGCTGTGATCACTCCCACCAGAAATTTATAGGCCTTTCTCTGATTTTTATTTCCCTCTTGTATTGAGCATGGATGGTGGACAGGCCAGAACAGCAGATGAACTGGATCCCCACCAGTTAAGAGGCACAATAGGTGCTAACATCCAGATGAGGCTGTACTCAGATCTCACTGGAGAAGATCAACAGGAACAAATGTAGACAACTCAAAGCCAGCCATGCCCAAGCTGTTTCTGTGCTGCAGTCAAGTTTCATTTATTTCTTGGTGAGAAAATACCAGCTGGAGTTGCTGAACTTGTAGGATCTTATTCACCTGCTAGCAGTATGCATCATCAGGTACATACTGTGAAACTTGTCATCAAACCCTCTCTAGCCCTCTGGGAAATGTGATTGTCCCCAAGTGGTGGGTGAAACAGTTTTTGCCACTGGCAACCTACAGTGACTGAGTGGTTGGTGGAGCAGGAATGAAGCAAATCTCTGATAGGGTTTCTGGTGTACAACAAGGCTTCATAGCTGGTGTCTGGAAGGGATTAAAATTATGTGCTGTGAAGAAATTAATTCGGTGCCTATTTCTGAGTATGTGGAATGCATGGACAAGACTGTACATTTATTTTATTTTTATTTAGTTTTTATTTTATTTTTTTATTTTATTTTCTGTGAAACAGGTTCAGGAAGGAGAGTGTGGTGAAAAAGTCAAGTCTTTGGCACTGATTTCTGATCATGATCCCTTTCAGATATGTTTTTCCTAAATGGTCTTTCAAGAGTTGAGGTATTGGGATTCAAACATTTCTCTTTTCATGTTATTGTTATTATTTGGGTTTGTTAACTACAGAGCTTCCAATGTATTAAGTGACACCTTGCCTGAGTTAGCAGTATTTTTCCTTCTGGACTAATATTTTCATCTGCTGAAAGTCCACTTTTCAAACAAAAAATCCATGTGTAGCCTTTTAGTTTTTTCTGTTGATGAACCACTAAGTTCAGCTTCATTGTGAGGCAAAGGGTGGTGTGAGTTTTCAACAATCAATGGCTGGATATTCTTTATCCAAAAAAAAGCCTATTGCATTTTGGCAGTACTGTGTTCCATACTGGCAAGGAGACATTAAACAAAAGGACTTGATTGAGGAAAAAGTGGAAGCTGCCAGCAGCGATCAGATGACAGATATTTTTGTTAGGAAATAATAGGTTTCTCTGGTTTCCTGAGAGGTTGAATATAAAACCTAAAACAAGAGACAGTGATGAAATCAAGGAGAATTACCTCTGTGTATTCTGCTGGAAGAGAGTAAATAAGTACCTATATGCCACCCAGGTACAACAGGCAGTGTTTGGACAGCTGTATTGTCCATTGAAAGGTGCTGCTTGATAGTGGCTTGGTGATGATAATGCTAGTTTCATTTAAGGTTCATATGAAATTGTACATCTCTATCGAGATAGCTGTGTTAATAAACTCTATACAGCAGAGAAGTTGGATTTTCTGATGCATACCAACTACTAATGTGAAACACACTCCAGTGAGAATTCCTTGGAAAACTGCATTTACTGCTGCAATAATAGTAAAAGGTCACCTTGGATCACATTTGCAAAAGGTCAGACGCTGGTGGAGATAACAGAATGTACACACAGAGCATGAGTTTGCAGGTTCATTGCAGTTCCATCTGCAGCCACAGCTGAAAACCAATCAGGATTGGATGTGGAAAAGCATTTTTTCTGTATTCATTGATTCTGTGGTGGGAGAGGGATTATTTATGTAGTGAGGAATGTCTCTAGGCCTGGTAGAAACTGTCAAAAATGGGAGAAGTATTTTTAAATACATTGTTGTGCTGAGCTCCTCTAGTATTTCTGTTCTTGAGATGCATTGGGATGAATGCATACCTTTAAGAAGGTAATATTAACACGGTTTCATAGAATAGATTGTTTCATGCAATATGGCACAAATACAAAATATATGCATGCATGCCTTCCAGCTTGACATCTCTACTATAAATCTCATAGGCAGAGGGAATTGTTATTCTCAGATTCCTGGGAAGTTTTCAGTATGAAATGGTTGGAATTGAAGTGCTTGCACTGGATTCTGTGTTCTCAAAAGTCAGTTCTGCAGCAATCTGAGAAACACCTCATTCAGTTGCTGCTGTCCTCTCCATCTCCCCCTAGAGCCCCACCAATAACTGACAAACCTCAAGCACAAAGATAACGAAGTTTGTATGAATGCTGCATTTCCAGATGTTCTCAGCCAGATGTGGGGAAAATGTTGCAAGCTTATTAACATTGCAGCTTTCTTCTTTAAAGAAAATGTATTCCTGGACAGGTCCCCATAATTGGAACAGTCCCAGGAGGAATTACCATTTCCATACACATAAGCTGTCTCTCCATCAGGCCTAGCAGAGGTGGTAAGAAAAGGGTTTGTAGGACTGAGAATCTCATCTAAGAAACTCGTATCAGTCATCTTGACCATCTTGCAGACCAGCCTCTATAGTTCGTACATAAATTATGTGATCCACTGCCAGGTAATTCAGGGGAAGTTAACTCAGTTGTGATGGATTTGTGTTGTTCTGAATGATTCTGCTGATGATATTTATTTGTGTCAGGACACAGTCCAGAGACTCCCAGAGAAGTTTGTAATGCTCTTCCCTGCGCAGAGGGTAAATGATGGTCTTCGCCTAATGAATTTATGTTCCATTGTAAGTAAAACATGTCCTTCTTTCTCCAAATTATCTGCTATCAGTTAAGAGACATGAGAAATATCATTTATCTTTGAAAATGAAATGTTAGGACACATGTCACAAGCTCCCAAATGCTTCAGTGAAAGAAGGCAGCATATATTCATGGCTAGAGTCTGCCCTTAAATCTGATCACATTCTCTGTTGGCCCCTAATTCCATCACCGTGACCCTCACAGTATAAGGTGAAATATAAAGCAGCAACTGACAGTAGTTACTGCAGCTGCCTAAAACCTGGCAGGCTTTTACTGAGTACACAAGAGCATTTCGTACCATTTATTGCTAGTCTCTGAAGGATGCAGAGTGATCAGCGTTCTTGGAAATGAATGGACTTTTCATGTTGTTGATTTCATTTTTCTGGATGGACACAGCACTCCTGAAAGTGAGGGATTAATAGTCCTGGCTAGATGCAAGCAGACTGCAGCCAGCACTTCGCACTCTGACGCTTGAATCAGACACTGAAAATAAAGTGTAAGACTCAGAAACTGGTTTCCAAATATTTGACAGAAAACTAACCAATGAAACTCAGTGCTATTCCCATTTCTAGGCTGCCAGCAATATCTAGTAAATTTTCCCAGAGAATCGCTGCTGTCCGTGGCATGTCTTCAGCATTACTCTTTCTTAACCCCCTTGTTCTGCTTAAGATTTACCTTTGCCTCTGGGGCAGTTTGATGTTGCTAAGCAAAAAAGAATAGTTGTCTTTCAGGCATGTTTGGGATACTCATCGCATTCAGGCTGCTAGGCAGACACTTCAAATAGCTTCAGAAGCTGAAATGCTGACTTGGACTGCTAACTCTGGCATTCAGTTAATTTTTTTGTACAAAATGCGGCAGAGGCTCCAAGGAGGCATCACCAAACAGTGAGTTCTGGTGTTAAAAGACTGTGAGAGAGGGGCTCTTTGTGCATCACAGTAAGCTGTAACAGCCAGGAGCTTAAAACAAGAGGCCCAGAGGAGAGGGCCTTGGGGTGCAGGCGTTGCAGGTGCCAGGCTGGGGACACCAGAGGACCTGCCAGCAAGCATCGTGGCAGGAAGCAGTGCCAGTGCTCTCTGTGCTGTGATCTCCTCACATGCAACCGGCACTCTTCTGCTGGTGCAAACCCAGCCAGCAGTGACATCAAAGCATGCATCATCTGATGGCTTTCCCCAGTTCAGACATGCTTCCCCATGTATTTCCAGCACAGAAACTGCAGTATTAGCATGTATGAGGTGATCACTTGCGAATATGTAATTGCTGTCCCGCGTAGCACTCCTGGTGCTATAAAGAACATGTGTCTCACATTTCTATTGAAAATGGTAACAGGTACTAACACAGATCAGCTCCAACATTTCAACTCTACAAGGTTTCTAGATGGAATATTGATGGATTTGGGCTTAAGAGTGACTAATTAGCATGTAGGATTCCTCAAAAGGGTTAACATGGGATCTTTTTAATTGTCAAAAGAGTTTCAGGCTATTAGTGTTGGCATATTCTTCAATAATCTGTTTTATTTTTACCTGCTGGGAGCTTAATTAAAAAACAAAGAGGCTCAATTTAAAGCCCATTACTATGCTAATTTTGTAAGAACTGGGCGGTGATTAAGAAGCTTTAAAAAGAGGAGTTTAGTTTGCTCTAGGGAATGGGTTGCAGGCAGGTTTTATTTCGTTTCATTAGCTAGCTACAATTATTTATAAACTAAATGGAAATGATATTAAAGAGTAATGAAAAAACAGCATTTATGTATTATTAAACAGCAGAACTTTTTTTAATTTAGCATCGATGTGTGCAGAGCCTTTATTACTGCAACTTGCAGTTAACGCAGCTAAATGCAGTTGTTAAATATAAGAGGCTTTTTAAATATACCCATAAATACAGAGCTGTCTGGTTTGCTATTCCTATAGATCACTAGAGTAAGTTTATAAAGATATCAACATGACAATAACAATGAACTACTGTCTCTTTAAAAATAAAAATAAAAATAATAAAAAAGATTTTATGAGGCTTTATGCAGGAAAATTTCTTCACAATAAATTGCAAAGATGTATTTTTTTATACTATGTATTTAAGTATTTTTCATACGTTGTATAGTCTAACAGTGCCACAAACTTTTTAATGTCTTTCGCTGTCATGCAAACCCAAAATAATACGTGCAATTACAGTGGTGCAAAGGGTACCTAGGAGGAGCAGATATATCAAATGAACATTCAGAAGCTGAAAGCCAGATGAGCACCAGCACAGTAAAGGCTGGAAATGTTTCTGTGGATGAAGCCTGTGAAGGGGTTGGGGAGAGCAGCCACAGGAGAGCTTGTCTCTGGCCTTGCCATATGACGGGGAGAGTGGGAGCAGGGTGTCATGGATATGGATATGACCAGAGGCAGGGAGAGGTGGCAAGATTGGCAAGAGCAAGTCTAGGAGAGGATTTGTTGTCAGGCAGCAGTTTTGAACTGCATCCCCAAAACAAGAGGTATCTGTGAAGATGGGGGCAAGGAGGTGGTTCCTGTATTTTCCAGAGGAACTAGTAAAACTGGTGCTTTCTACAGAAATCACTCTTTCCTATAAAATCTGTGGCTATCCCAGCCCTTGTGGCATGAATGAGATTTGGTCAGCCTGACTCATCTAGTAGGTAACTTAATTCAGCATTTGAGTTCACACTACAGAAGTCATTCTGGTCTCCTCAAGGAGCACAAACTCTGTGACACAATGACTTAGTGATGCCGCTGCAGTGCAGAAACCCTCTTCACTGCAGTTTGTTGCCAGAGGGCTCTCTTGCTGCACCAGCAATGGGGAGCAGAAGAAAGCCCAGGCCAAGTGTTAGATGTCAGCACTCACCAGGCAGAGGGTCAGGTGAGGAGGAAAGGTGGCCAGAGGTGATGCCAGCCTAGAGCAGCTGGTGTTTAACGTCTGGATGGATCCATGACAGTCTGGCTGCAGCACGAAGCCTCCAGACACAGGTGGCCATGCTTATCCACAGTGTCTTTGCTCCCATCACAAGGGAGCATCTGCATCCATGCATCTGGTCTTCAGAAAGCCTTTCCTCTTCAGTGTGCCACAGAATGGGCGCTCTGTTTTCCTTCTACCCACAGGAGACAAGCAGCAGAGCTTAGGACTGGCCTGGGGCCTCTGTCTTTCTCAGCTATGGGAGCTGAAGCCTGGCTGTGAAACTGTTATGTGTGCAGGCATATGCCATGGGTTGGGTCTCTTACAACTGTGCTGGCTGGAAATGTTATGCGATTTCTGCAGGGAGGAGTTGCACAATCAGTAGGAGTCTGCAGACAGCCACACAAGACAAGCAGGATTGCAAATGGAGACACATCAGGGGACTTGGAGAGTGTTGCAGGAATGTAGTAGTGAGGCACCAACCACCTTAAGCTCTGTCTGTTCCAGCTGTATGCTTCTTCAGTGTCAAGAGCACAGTGCTGAGCAGTGGCCCTGCACTGGCTGTGCTGGATTATCCAGAGTGCAACCAGGTTTGGAGTCCTGCAAGAGACAAACACTTAGGGCTGTCAATTACTCTGCAGATCACTTCCCCAGTGTCACCACTGCCATTAATGCTGTCATAAGGCCTTCCTCAGCCTCACTTGCATGTAACTTAGGCCTTTATTGACTGCTGGAATCGGATGTGCTTCTCATACATGTTGCCTTGCTGAGGAGGTTGAACCTGAAACATGACAATGGCTTACAGATAGTTTCAGCACTGGGCTCAGCAGGAGATGACAGAGAACTTTCCCTTTCTACTTAAATGTCATTAAGAGACCCTTTTGGGGTGCAAGAGAAGGTTTTCCATGAAGGGGACCTCAGTCTGGGCCTCGGTAATTAATTCCATGTACAGTCTACTGATCAGCTAGCTGGTGGAGGTTCACCCAGCTGTCTCTTAGCCAGGGACAAGAGATGGGCAAGACTCACTCTGGGCTCCCCTGAAGCCTGTGGTGGGTCTGTGGGCCCTGCATCCCCCCTGTGGGCACTGACTGTCCCTGGGGCATGCCTGCTGCTCAACTCCTGCCACACCCAAGGATCAGTGAGTGCATTCCCATCCCTGCATCACTGCCTGCTTCAGAACAGCAACGCAGTAATTGCTTCTAATTTTAGTCTGTATTAATACGTGGGGCCAGGAAGTGTGGTGTTTGTGCATCAGTTATGTATTGGTGTCCCTGCCAGGGGGTGGCAGACTGCAGGGTGGTGAGGCTGGGACAGTGCCTGGAGTCAGTAACACCCCAGCCTCTAAGAGTCAGGGTCCTGCAGGAGCCTCCATCTACATGCCTTGCTCTATGGCAGAGGGCGACAGAGGCCGTTCCAGCATCCTGGTGCAGCACAATACCTCTTCATCACACTATCAATTACCCTTTTTTATTTTGCAAACACAAAGCTATTTGTGCAATAACTTTTAAAACTCTGAATTGAATAATATCATTAAATGATTCTCCCTTCAGAGTAAGTTTGCTTTAAATTAAAAGCAGAGAATAATATTCTGATGTTTGTGCTAGTTGTAGGTGTAAATAGTGCAGTCAGATGGTGATTGTCAGCATGGACCACCATTGCTAGAGAGGTACCCATGAAAGTTAATAATAAGAATTCAGATTTCTCCATGCAAGACCACCACACTATGAAAAAGGACTGCACAAGAGAAGCAGAGATTGAGTATGCATTAATGTTTTTGTGCTGGGACTGAAAAGACTGTAGTCATTGACTCTGTTACCAACACCAGAGAGAAATAAGGATGATAATAATAACCTAAGTCCAGGTTTTCAAAGCTATGAAGGTGCTGAAGCCATTGGGATTTGGACTTCCAAACACTTATGGAGTTCCAGGCTATAGAGACTAATACAAACCACTGCAGTAAATGTAAGTCTTTTAACTTATTTTAAGACCTTGCATCAAGTTCCTTTTCTGTTTTTCAAAAATCGGCTGTCAAAGGAGATGAAAATATTTTGTCCTTGTTATAAGTATAGGCATTTGGCACAGAAATAATCCATTGCTGTATTTTAGGCTAATGTAGTGGGTGCCTGATCTTCTCTCTTGATGTTCTTGCGTGGAAGCTTTTCACATCTCTTGTAAACATTATAACCAATCAGAATTAGGACTGCACTGAAAATCTCACCTCTGGGTGGAAAACAGCCACCTGACAACTGAACAGCCCTGGAGCTGCTGACAGCACCTGGCTCTCAACACACAAACTTCAGATTCTTCAAGGAAACCTGAGGAGGTTTGGAGCTATATATTCTTTTTTGATCTGGGTCTGAAAAGCTCTTTTCCCAGTAAACACAAGGATCATTTGCTTTTCTTGAATAGCTGCTACTGGGTGTTGCTCTTGTCACCAATGGCTTTGCTTTCCTGGTACAAGCAATTTTTTCTTTGCAGTCAGTAGCTGTGTTGGTGAACAGCAACTCTGTGCTAAGAGCTTACAAATAGTTACCTACTCTGTGTCCTGTAGAACTGTCATATCCTAGCTCATAGCATGTCCTTTCTGCTTCATCAGCATCCAGCCTCAACAGGGCTTAAGATCTCTATAGTCAACTTAATCTTCTTTCAAGCTGGTGGTTAAAATAGGAAATGATCTCTCAGCTGGTGCTGTTGTGAGGGTTCTTCATGAAGGACATCCTAAGGGAACTTTCTGATGGAGCATGCCCTCTTCCACTTACCTATTTTCAGACAAATCTCTTCCCTACCTGCAAGGAAAACCTTACTTAGTGAAGTAAGGGTGATGTAATTCATACTAGGAAAAGAATGGAGATAGATTCTCAGTAAGGAATTTCACACTGTAAGAAGTTGTGGGTTTTGTGTGTGCTTTTTTTTTTTTTTTTTTTTTTTTGCTTGTGTTTGACTGCATCTGAGAAGTTAAGGGTACAACAACTGCCATTTCAATTTCACTTGTCAAACACTAACATTTCTTTCTTTAAAGTTCCTGGTGTCAAGATTTGCATATTTTCTGTGTTTTGAAAGCATTTAGCAGATACAATTGTCCAAATAAAGACCTTAAAATGTAATGGGAACAAGCAGGGATATTTAAGAAACCCACCCCATTGTGCATTTATTTGCCTGAGACCTAATTTAAGACTGATTACAGTAGTAACTGGACAAGAAACAGAAAAGAGCTAGCACTTCAAGAGTGAGCAGTATGACAAAATGGGACTATTTTCCTTTATTCTGATGAACCACTTCCAAGTCTACATTCAAGATCTCCTATTTTCTAAACAGAATCTGTGAATTGTCTAGGCAGTCTGACTGTTGTCCTCAGGTTTGGGCTTTTTCATAGTATGTATCTAATTACAAGAGAATTTATAACTGTAGAGACGTGTTTCATGACAGAGCTATTGCTGTTGGTTCTAAAAGTTATTTTTAATTATTTTTTAAATTGATTTTGCTCCCATTTTACCTTTAATTCTGTAACAACCTTATACTTCTCACAGCAAAATGACTGGTGGGGTATCTTTAAATTAATTATTACAGTCATTAAACTGATTTTTGATAAAAGAGATAAGTTATGAGAAGTGTTAATATAAAAATTAAAATTATTTTAAGCACCCTACACATCTGTGTCTCAAATATCTACAGAAACCAGCAGAACTTATGCTGTAAAAGTCTTTTGTGCGGATCCTTAGTATGTAAGAAGGTACAGCATTGTCTAGCCATTTAGATTCTGTCAAATCAAAGTTCATCATGTTACTTCCACTGTCACATTAGGGAGAAAAGCCTAACAGTACAAGTCTATTGCTAGCACAAGTCCTATTCTGGGAGTAAGCTCAGTGTTAAGCCTAGCCATAGAATTGTCTCTTGAAATAAAGGTCCTACAGCAGAATAGTTTAAACATTTCTTTCGATTCTAAACAGCAAACAGGCTATCCAGGATCCCTGAGGTCTTAAATGTCCCTTGGCCTTCTTTTGACCCTGTATACACCTTACATTCTTCCTTTAATGATTGACACTCAGTGGGTATGTGCCTTCAGGCATATTGAAGTTGTAGCTGCTGCTTCATCAAAGCAACTGTTTACAGCTGGTTTGAGTTGGATGCCAATAAACAGTATTCTTTTTGTCTCAAAATAAAAAGCAGCTTAAGTCTCTAATGATAAGGATTTTGTTCTTTGTAGAAGGAAAAAACAGATAGGTAGGGACAGCCAGACACTCAGCTTCACAAGTCACTTTATACTTACAGCTAAACTGCTTTTATCTCCTCAAGTGAGTGGGCTATAGATTCTTATCATTGTGGCAGAAGTGATGAGGGTAACATCTTTAGTTGAAAATCATTGGCAACATGTGGAGAAAGCTTAAGATGTTGTCACACTTTAACTTGGTCCTGATCTGTTCAAAGGCAGTTCATACTTTCTAACTGTGCCAGTAGGTAGTGAGAGAGAGTCAAAGACCATCAGAGTAAAATAGATCATGCTTTTCTTTGGAGAGTTTATGACTTTCATAAAGTAGGTACAAAGAAACTGCAGCAGTAACTGTTATTTTCTAAATGAAGAGCTTATGTTCACCCAACCATATTTCATTAACTTGTACACCCAAGCTTCTACATTTCCCGCCTGGTTGGTGCAATGCTAGAAGCAATCTTAAATATTTTAATGCCTATTGTCAGTGAAATGAGAACAAGAGAAATGTGTAAATCAGCTGTGCCCCTTATGTATGACCACCTGACTTGTCCAACATAGCAGGTAGCAGGACATAGCCATGTACTGGATTGTTTTCTGTGGAATTTGTAAAATTTCCAGTGCAAGCTGTTTTGTGACTTGTGTTGATGTGAGATCCAAAAGAGTAATCATTTTCCTTCAGCAGCAGGTTGAGAAAATGCTAACAGTTTTAATGTTGATTCTTTGAGGGAACAGTACAAAATAGATTTAAGACAGACCCCTCAGTGAAGCCAGACATTTTTAAAGTCGTCTTCCCTGTGAATGAAGATCCAGTCCTAGTACTGTTGGTATCAAAGTAGTTCTTTTTTTTTTTTTTTTTTTTTTTTTTTTTTTT